>NC_048223.1:24553638-24647042 GCF_002007445.2 Ailuropoda melanoleuca | reverse complement strand
GCCGCGCGCCTCCCAGCACCCTAAGCCCGCTCCGCCCCGCCTCCTCCCGGCGCGTGGCCGCGAGGGGGCGGGGGCGGGCGCGCGCACGGGCGGGCTGCCCGACCCGCCTAGCGAGGGGGCGGGGAGGCGGCGCGGAAAAGTTAAAGTGACATCCGAGTCCCGCGAGTGAGCTGCGGTGGGGGTGGGCGAGGAACGTCCCACAGAGAAGGAAAAGCAGGGACCAGGAGAAAAGAGGGAAACAGAGGCTGACGAGGCGACCTGAGGGGAAGGGACGCGGGGACCTTGACGGGCACGCGCATTAAAGGGAAATGCCGGCTGGGGGGGTGGGAGTTGCCCTAAGACGAAACTGGGTGCGGCGTTTTACGCCCATCCACTCCGCCCTGGGCTTCACACTTCCCTCAAAGCGTTCGCAAAGTAAGCTACTGGGACTGACCCTGTTGACATACCAGCCAAAACTCGGACGCATGGTGCCCACATGCACCCAAGATGAGAAAACTTCGCACTATCCTGGAAAGTTCTCAAAGGCTAACCCAGGCTCTCTACGCTACACTGCAACACGAATATCCTTCTGCCTTTTGGCTCGCCCGGGCCTAGAATGTACGCGGGTAGCCAGGAGCTCCACGCCATTTAGCCCTGGGACATTGGGGAGAGAGGTGAAAGGAGGAGGAGCTGTCAGAGCGAGTAGGAGCTGCATTAATGCCCAGTCAAGGGCAATGGGAACAGTGACAGTGCTGTGGGCAACCCAAGGGAACGTTAGGTTTCGCTATAATCTTCCCCCCAAATAACCAATTTAAAAAAACCCAAAAACACAAAAACCCTATGCCTGTTATGCAAACTCAGCTTCTACAAAATTTCCCCCACCTCCACCCCTAATTCCTCTTACCAACTGATTGCTGTTTCTGCTCCTAAACCCCTCCTATAGAGAAGCTATCACTATATGTGTGACATACCCTGGAGCTGTCACTCTTTGTGGCAAAAGTATCCAGCCTACAAAGGGCTGAAAATAGCCCCTACAGAATCCAGCACAATTCAAGCAGCCAAAATAAATCAGTGCAGTAAGACCCCAAAGGACAGGAGCAAGTCAAGATCCATATATATGTCTAGAACTGAAAATCCTTCTATCAAATGTCTTCTTGAGGAACATATAACATCCCTGAAAATTGGCAAAAGCAGGTATTGGCTTCCAGTCCCCATAAATCACTATTGAGTAAAAAGTGGGTGTGTTCTTGGGTATGGTTTCTATGCAGCACTCAAGGATACCAACAGGTCCTGTTACCCTAAAACTCAAAAACATGTATTGGAGGATTATAAATTAGCACATCCTGAGATTATTACCAATTACATAGCCACCTATACATCTCACATGGTACAAAATTTTATGCATATAATGCAAAAACAATTGCTTTTTAATATTAGAATATGACCAGAATAGAGCATTTCATAGATTGCCTTAAATGTTTGCATAATTTATTTTACCTCATTAAATTTCCGTATTTTAATATTTTCATTTTCCTGATTGTGTTTTGTAATGATTTGGTAAGGATAGATGACAGAATTCCTTTTTCTAGGTCTCTATGCTTTTCTCCAATAGACTACTCATATATACTCAGGTATATATCCTGTTGGGTTTTGCTTGTTTATAATGAATACTTTATAACAAAGTACCCTTCTGTTACAGAAAGTATCAAAGTTGTTTTTTAGTCCTAATCTTTGGCAGCTGGTGGCTTAGGAATGCAGCAATGTCAACTTCTAACTTTGTGAAAGAATTGGAAAAGATTTTACTGTTTAACTGCAGAAACTATGATTGCTGGGGTACTTCATTTATCTGCAGATGTTTTAACTGCTGTGTACTATTTATTAAATTTAAGAAATTAAAGGTATAATACAAATCAGAAGTGCCTTTTCATTAATTCAAAGAATGTCTGTTGAGTACTAGGCACTGTCCAGTTGGTTGGGATATGGCATTGAATAAAAGAGAAAAATCTGGGGTGCCTGGGTGGCTCAATCACTTAAAGGACTGTCTTCACCTTGGGTCATGATCCCGGGGTCTTGGGACTGAGCCCCCATATCAGCCCCTCATGGGGCTCCCCGCTCGGGGGGTGGGGGAGTCTGCTTCTTCCTCTGCTCCTCCTCCCTGCTCATGTTCTGTCTTTTAAAAATCTTAAAAAAAAAAAAAAAAAAAGAGAGAGAGAGAGAGAGAGAGAGAAATCCCTGTCCTCACAGAGCTTCCCTATTTCTGACCTTTCTTTTTGTTTTACAAGCTACATCCAATTCATCAGCAAATTCTGTCCATGGTGCTTTCAAAAATACATCCTGAAAGTATCCACTTCTTCCCACCTCCTTCCGCACAGCTCAGACCCTAGTCCAAGCTACCTTCATCTCTCAACTATAACATCCTACCTAATCTTGCTACTTCCTTTACCTACTATCCCTCCATTCCCCCCATCCCAACACACAATAATCTATTTTGTCTTTTAAAATATAAGTCTCTTGTCTTCTCAAAACCTTTAGTGGCAGAGAGCATGGGTGGCTCATTCAGTTGGGTGGCTACCTTCCACTCAAGTCAATGATCCTAGGATGGTGGGATAGGGACCCTCGTTGGGCTCCCTGCTTTAGCAGGGAGTCTGCTCTCTCTCTCTCCATCTGCCTCTCCCCCTGCTCATGCTCTCTCTCTCTCTCTCAAATAAATAAATAAAATCTTAAAAAAAAAATTCAATGGCTTCCCATCCTACAGCAACACCCAAAATTTTTACGATGGCTTCGTGGCCCATGTTCTGCCCCCCACCCTCAACCAGGACCCCTCTGACCTCACATTGTAAAACTTCACCCCATTCTCATTTCCCTCCAGCCACACTAGCCTCCTTGCTTATGGAACACACCAAACATTTCTCTAAATACTTCTGACTTAACAATTTCCTATCCCTATAACATTTTTCCCTTCGCCTCTCCCCCCAGCACTTCCTATAAACCTTACTGTGCTTTATATTTTTCATGATCATCATAATAAATCTAAAATAATATATATTTTTTACTTATTTGTTTATTTTAGTCTTCTATTTCTCCCCTGGTCCTCCCCCCTCCCTCTTCTACATATAAGCACCTTGGGAACAAGGATTTTGTTGGTTGAGGTTTATTGCTATATTTTTTTTTCAATAAATATTGGTGCAGTGAATGACATTGACCTCTTGCTGTTAATGACACAATAGACATTGTTTTAATTTCTTCAATAATAATTAGCACTTAGCGTGTTCTTGATTTGTACCAGGCAAAGTTCAAGCACTTTACATATACTAATTTACAAATACCCCGTAAGGTTGGTTTCATTCAGTCAACCCCACTGTATAGATGAGAACACTGAAGTACAGAGAGATTAAATCACTTGCCCACAGTCACACAGCTGGTGAGTAGCAGAACTGGGATTGAAATCAGCAGTTTGCCTCTGAAGTTGATGAAATTCAGGACACCTTGACTTGAGCCCAGTGTTGTAAACAGATCTCACTTGATTTTCTCAAGTCCTTTCCCCTAAGACTCAAACTTGGTCTCCAAAACAAATAGCTTACCTGCCTTGTATTTCCTGCTCTGATCCATCATCATGAACTCACTCCTTTCCTATGCTTCTTACTTCTGGGCTTTAGTATATAGCCTACTTTCCCCCGCCCCTAGAACTAGCAAATACATTACTCAGTGCTCATCACAGTAAGTGTGCTCTTAATCCCCATCACCTTTTGTACCTATCCCCTCACCTACTGCCCCTCTGGTAACCCTCAGTTTTTTGTAGGGCTCTCCAACTTCACGAGTAATAATCATAATCAGTTTTCTAGCATGAATAGAAGTGTGTTAGAAAAACTCTCTCTGAGGGGCAACTGGACTGGTTTCAGCAAAATGCATCATACTGATAGAGCTGCTCCTTGTTTAGGCTGCTCCCATTCTTGTTATGTATCCAATGGTCAAGGATTGTTAAATATTTGGATTGTGCTCCCTGGAGGAAATATCATTATTAGCTTAAGTTTACCAAAGATTAGGACCCTGTGAGAATGGGATGAAAGACAGCAATCTTTTGCTTATAGTCTGGCTTGAATGGGGCTACAGGGCACTCTGTTGTCACTCTGAATGTCTTGGATACCTAAGAGGAAAAACACTGATGTGGGAAAATTGAAGCTCCATTAGAGCTGAGACCCTAAGACCCCATTACATAGTACCGTACCAACACAGAGGCACGTACCAGGTGTTTAAAAAATGTTTGATGCAACAGATTGTTTCCAGAGGGGCAGTAGGTGAGGGGATGGGTAAAAAATGTGATGGGGATTAAGAGCACACTTATGATGAGCACTGAATAATGTATAGAATTGTTGAATCACTATATCTTCTACCTGAAACTAATATAACGTTGTATGTTAACTATATTGGAATTAACATTTAAAACCTAATTTTAAAAAAGTTTGTTGAACGAGTGAATAAATGAATTCCTAACAGGTAATGGAAGAGTGCTGAGGACAAATGCCCCTGGTGAGGGACTGCCACGTGGGCTGCCATGTACAATTATATATATTGCACATTGCATAGCATCAGTTTTGCGAAGTGCAAAGAGTAGGCACCCCCTAAATGTAGGTCAAATGAATGAATATACTTGCTTTTTCAACTGCAATGTCACCGCTCACATAAATTAAGATGCAAACACAGAAGTCTGGCTGCTCCTCCCTCCCCTGCTCCCTGCCCAAGTATGATAGTCAGCCTCTAAGATGGCCCCAGTGATCCCCACCCCTGGTATTCACACACTTGTGAAGTTCTCTCCCACTTCATACCAGGACTGGCTAATAAATGATAAGAAGTGATAGTACCTCACTTCTGAAATTAGTATATAAAAGATATTAGGACTTCCATCTTGGTTGCTTGCTGGTTCTCTCACCCTCATCATTCACTCGGGGGGAAGCTAGCTGACGTTTGGAAATAAGCCTATGGAGAGGCCTATGTTACTAGAAACTGAGGTCTCCTACTGACACCCACATGAGCAACCTCAGAAGGAGATTCTTCCACCTCAGTTAAGCCTTCAGATGCTGCAAACTTGCTCAACATAAGCAGTGCACACTCATGAAAGATGCTGAGACAGAAACATCCAGCTAAACCACTCTCGAGCCTTGAGATAATAATGTTTGTTGTTTTCAGCCGCTAAGTTTTGAGGGTAATTTCTCAAGCAGCAATAGATAATTAATACACATGCTCTCTCCTCTCTGATGGTGATGTTCCCTCCTCAAGTCCTCTACGTATCAAGGATGCTACTGCTGTGGTAGTTTCTTCAGGGCAAGGAGTCCCACTCACTGTTGAAATGGGCTATTACTTCCAACTTCCCAGAAATATAGTGGGGTTTAAGTAGGTGTGAGATATGGAAATGGTATCAAGAGAGAGCATAGGCTGGGAATGGGAAAAAGGAAAGGTTGTTCAGAAGAGCCATCTTTAGATACCATAGGAGTAAGAAAGAGTCTGCTCTGAGAAAGTCTATCATCGGAACAAAGGAAAGAATAATGATATCTAAGAGTCAGGGATTTGTTGAGCAATGAGATTATAGATAAGGTTCTCTTTGTTAAAGTTATTACACTGTTATTAGTACAATAAGTAAAAAAAAAATATTTGAAACTTAGGAGAATCTCTGAAGGAAACAAAGACAGAACAGAGGAAAGACTTGCCTGGATTTTGCCTTTCTTACGCAGCACAGAGATGCTTTGGAAGTGGGCTGTCCGGATTCATGATCCTGGCTCTACTTCTTCCTTGCTGTGATCATGGACAAGGTACTAATCATCTCATTGGCTCAGATTCCTTGTCTACGAATGGGACTTATTTTCATAGCTGATACTCACATAGGGTAAGAGAGAAGATTAAATGAGTTAATACATACAAGCAACTTAAATAGGGCTTGAAACAAAACAACTGTCATACAAGTATGAGCTACTAGTCTTCCTAGTGCTTTGTTAATGCAGAAGTCATGTCACTCTCAAGTCTATGTGCTGTGATCTGTCTTGAGTTTGCCACTTTTTCTTGCAAAGAGTCTCCCAGTTTGTCACAGCAGCATGTCTCCCTACTTCTTACACAGTTTAAAAGCCTATGTCCCCTAGTTTGCTGTGAGCTGCTCAAGGGCAGAGACCATGCTTAGAGTAAAGAGTAGGCACCTTCTAAATGTTGGCCAAATGAATAAATATAACTGCTTTTTCAACTGCCATTTCCCCAAATTATAGAATTTGGGGAAGTAGATGAAACTGTCCCATGTCTTTCATTTTAACAGCCATTTCAAAGAATGCATAAGCTCTTTACTATTTCTTTTACATGTGGAAAGTGTATTAATGAATATTTCCCAGAGCTTTATGAACCCTCTGGCCCTCTCTGCAGATTCCATGAAGAAACACTGTGAAATCTCTTCACATATGACCAAAATGAAAAAAAAGATACAATTTGCTATCTTCATCTTGTTGCTTTTATTTTCCTCGACAGTCATCTTGGTATTCTCTTGTCTACTTGGAAATGTTATTAATAACACCTTTATCAAGATATAATTCACAGGCCGTACAATTCACCAATTTAAAATGTGTAATGATGGTTTTTTAGTATATTCACATATTCACGGGAGGGCACAATTTTTGTGAATGGAAAAGAGTAAAGGTTTTTCTACTCCTTTCACTTTCTTTCTGTTTTGTTATATTTTTCTATTGACCAGGACTTACCATAAGTACCCTACAGGTGAACAATTTCTTGGGCTCTCTGGGATTAATATTCAAAGCAAGGTAATATGAGAGAAGCCAAGTGTCAGGGCCCCCAATTAGTCATTTCTCTTACTAGTGTGGCCCTATTCATGCTGTGTTTTGGAACACCGGCATCCCCCCATATCAGCTGAGCTTTCCAGAAAACAGATGCCAAGATGTAGTTAGGAATGCAAGAGACTTACCTATTCATCTATGAAAAAAGTAGGGAAAAGTAGCAGGAGTAGGCAGCGACATCCTTCAGGCTACAATGCAGGTTTGTTTGACCCCTGTTAAAGGAGGAAGGAGAGAAAATTGGGTAGGAAGAGCCTCAGACTACAGGGCAGCTCTGAGGAAGGCCTGTCCAGCCTAACAAAAGCTCCAGTGCAAACACTGCCCACAAAGCAGTTACATGTTGGGCAGAAATGGCCAGATCCTGATGCTTCCATCATACTTAGTCATTTGCTAAGACTGCCCAGGAAGAGTGTGTCCTTGGCTCCATAGGTAAAATGGGTCCTGAAGGCACTTAGAGCTGGGAGTCAGCTAACTAAACTCCTTGCATCTGCTAGGCAAGGTCTTTCTTGAAGAGTGATCCAAGCCATCAATCTCTATAGTCACACACTCGCCTTGCCTCTTTGTCAGCAGAACTCCACATTCATGAATATACTTTGATACTAGATTCCTGTTTGTCCACCTGTCTTGGACTTGCTAACTTGGATGACCTTCTTCACTCTTGCCATTTCTCACCATTTCCACTTTAACACAGGTTGTAAGCCTTGGTCTTTTAGCTGATACACTGCCCCTGGTTCTTCCATTTACATTTGCTTAATAGTTTTGCATTCAATCTCGTGCTGTGCTCAACACGCATTAGACCGGCCTTGAGAATCAAAACAAATGCCTGACTTCTTTGGACGTTTGCAGATAGAGTGAATAGAGTGTTAGCTTTCTCATCAACTCTCATCGTTCCTCTCCCTTTTAAAGGTAAGAGAAAGAGGCCCGCTGCAGGGTGCTCTAAAGAATACATAAGAATTCAAAGAGTTGGCTTTTTTGCCCCACTATCCCCACACCCCCGCAAACTTGTTCCAAAACTGCATCCCTAAGGAGTTATGTGCCACTGAGGAGGGTTCGGATGGCAGAGCTAAATAGAGTTATCTTTCTGCTTGTTCAGAGTAAAGGGCAAACATATGCTGTCTCCTCCATCTACCCTCAGCCTAACTTTGCCAAAGATACTCACAACAAGCAGCTTCTTAACTCATGAGTCGGAGAGTATCAATTGATACACATGGTGTGTGTTTAAGTATCTTTATATTGTGTATACATAATTTATTCTTTTTTTTAATAGTTCTTTTTTTTATGATTTTATTTATTTATGTGACAGAGAGACAGCCAGCGAGAGAGGGAACACAAGCGGGGGGGGGGGGGGGAGGAAAGAAGCAGGCGCCCAGCCAAGAAGCCCGATGTGGGACTCAATCCCGGAATGCCGGGATCATGCCCTGAGCCGAAGGCAGATGCTTAACGACTGCGCTACCCAGGCGCCCCACATAATTCATTCTTAATTTGACTCTCACAATGTAAAATTAGTATTGAATGAGTAATAAAAATTGTTTAGTAAATACTTCCAGCAAGCTGCTGGATATTTTTTCCTGATATATAGGCTAGGTATTCATCGGTACAATCTTGCGGAGTATAGACCAATTACATTGCTACCACTAAATTACATGAGTACTTCTTTCAGTCACACTCCTTAGTAGTATAAACATCATATTGAATTTTTTTTAATTCAATTAAAATTTATAATTAGAAATTGTTCTTTTCCCTTCCCCTTCTATGAAACCTTTTTTCATCTGTTATCTTTATTTTCCTTGTTTTTTGTTCTCACTCCTCAGTCATAGAATCATGTAGGGTGGGGGCAGATAGGGAAAGCAAAGAAGACAAGACTACAGCCAGACTAATCTGGGATTCAGAATGTCAGGTATGCCCTTAGGGAGGGGATATTTAAATGAAGGGCCAAGCAAAGAAGGTCCTGAGAAGAACAGACCAAGAGAAAAAAAAGATTTAAGACCTAGGATATTTACTTAAGGACAATGAGCACATCACTCTGGATAAAGCCGATTGTAAGCAAGACATAAAATCTGTTGCTCCCTGATTATTCCAACTCAAGCCCCTGTAGACTGTTAAGACCAAGGAGGGAAATGTCCATGACTAAGAACTAAGAGCTATTTTTTTGCCCATAAAATACATTTGACATTATGGGGTTCTGGATTGCCAACAATTGCACAGTATTCTTGTGTTAACAAGAAACGGAGGAAGTCAGCCATTGCCACGTTGAGGGAGTTGACAGTACGGTGGAGGTGGAGGGCGTGGGAGCCAGCAGTGTGGTGGCTCTGCCACAGAGGTGCAACTCTGGCCCAGGGAGGCATTGAGTGAAGAAGGGACTGTGTTATAAGTACATGTGGGAGCTCACCTGGTGACTCCCAGAGAGGATGGTACAGGGGACTCTGAAGGAGTTCAAACCTCTTGGCAATAGTGGAAAGATTTGGCAGGACGTCTAACACAACCACTATCTGGTTTAGAATTCTTTCAAAATAATGTTCTTGAAAATCTCCAGTCATGGGACTTCTCTCCTCCCCTGAAAGGTGACTCCATCTTTGAACAGTTTTGACCTTCTTTGCCCCTACGTTGCCTCCTTATCCTTTTCTCATTATGCTTTTGGGCTATCCAGTGATACTAACAACTCTTCTGCAAGAAAGCTTTTTTGATCATTTAAAAAATGTCTAACATGCCCCATGAGTTGTCTCCTCCCTACAGGAAACATCCCCTTTTTCTTCATTTGTCCCTCATCTGACACAAGTTTGTGTTCCCTCATCATTTAAATCACTCTCTTCTAAATGCACTTGAATTAGTCTGTGTTTCTCTTAAAATACAGTGTCAGGAACTGAACACAATCTTCCAGGAGGAGTCAGCTTAGCCCAGAGCAGAAGGAAGCTGTTTGTCACCTGCTATCTCCAGCCGAGGAATCTCTGATTCTGAACTCCTAAATGTAATCTAAATTCCCATGCTGCATGGGGATATTGCTTTTCAACTAAACATTAGATTAGGGTCAAAAGAATAAAAAAAAAAATGTTTTTTCAAGAGACCCACAGTTTAGGAAATAATCTTGGCATAGGAAAAAGAGCCATTTGGGCAGATAATTCCACAGTTCTGTTTCCCAGAGGCATGGCCTAGAAGCAGACGCATGGGCTCCAGATGGACACATTTCCTTGGCCCCACGGACTTATTCACAAGGGGACCAGAGCTTTTTTCCAAAGCAAGGCTTCTCAGAACTTTCATATACAAACAAGTCGCTGGGATCTTATTAAAATGTAGATTTCATAGGTCTGAGGTAAGGTGTGATGGTCTGCATTCCTAACAAGTTTCCAGGCAAGGCTCTACTGCTGGTCCGTGGACCACACTTTGAGTAGCAAAGCTGTAAATCAGTGGCCCAGATCAGGCGCCTTACTGGGCTGGCTCTAAGCGCTGAACTCAGCTGTGGAATGGGAGAGACATCTATGGGATGAAAGCTGGCTTCAGTATCATCAAACTTTCGTCACCTAGGTGATGACTGACGGGGAGCCGGTAGTATTTGTAGTACTGGCTCTTGACGAGCTCGCAGCGCCACTCAGTACATTCTAAATCTTTATCCCTCAAATTAGCATACACCCCCTGCTCCTCAGGCCTCTAGAAAATAAACTTGTCAGCATTAAATAGTTACAAATTTTACCTCTTCCAGAAGCTCTTGGTTCTCTTAGAGATGTGGTTTTTTTTTGGGAAAAAAACTAAGGTATGGATGGCAGGTCAGAATTAGGTACTTTTATCCCAAGAATGGGGGAACTTATCCCCCACGAAAGAAGTCAGGTAGGTTTTTCAATTGCTTTGAAATTATATCACGCTTTCATTTTGGTAATGAAAACTACAAATTGATTTCTTTTGGAAATTATCACCTTGGGCTTCATCTACAGAGCACACACAACAGCAACTTATTAGTATTTTCTTTTCAATAAGAATTTACATTTTTCCCCACAAGAAAACTTTGTTAAATAAATACATTTACATTTATATCTAGAATATTTTCTGACAGAGCCATGCATAATAATTAATCCAAACATGGTTAATTACACAGTACAACTTCATTATATTTATACTACTAATGGTTTGTTTACTAAACTTTTTTTCCTTTCATATCATGGATTCAACATTCCCAACATTTCCCAAATTTTTATGTTTTCATTTTTAATAGCTGAGTTATCCATAAACATGCTCTTACTGATGTCATGTTTTAAAACACCAGACTGTACCATACCTCTTTAGATACAATCCCTGGAATCTACTGGTACATAACGAACCAAAATTTGGTAGTTTCAACAATAGTAATCATTTATTTTGCTCATGAATCGAAATTTGGTCAGGGCTTGGCGGGAATGGCTTATCTCCCCATGACACAGTGTCACTTGGAGCAGTTTCCCTGAAAGCTGGAAGACCTGCTCTCACAATGGCTCGTTCGCATGGCCGGCAGGCAAGCTGGTGTTGGCTGTTGGCTAGGAGCTCCACAGTAGTCCTGGGTGGGGACCTCAGTTGCTCCCCACAGGGACTTTCCAAGGATTTCTTGGCTTCCTCACAGTATGATGGCAGAGTTCCAAAAGCGAGCATCCCAAGAAAACCAGACAAAAACTACATACTCTTTCCTAATATAGCCTCATAAATCACATAGTGTCATCGCTCCACATTGTATTCATGGAGGCCATCATACACCCATCCAGATTCAGGATGGGAATTAAACTTCACCTCTTGATAGGGGAGTGACAAGTTTCTAGAAGGTTTTATGGGACTAGAGATTTTGCTGCAGCCATTTTTGGAAAATACAGTCTGCTACAGATACATCATTCCCTTTGCCTGGAATCCCCTTTCCTTCATTGTTCTCTATGAAGCCCAGTGCACCCTTCAATGCTCTGTTCAGACATCACTCACTTCTGCTGTGTCACATGTCTATATTTATATAGACAAATATATATTTATTGCTCTTTACACAATTCCTTTTTACACAATCCCTAAATATATTTTTTCTTCTTTATACAATGACTTACACTTGTTGACATCTAACTTGCCGTTGCACTACGAGCTCGTCAAGAGCCAGTACTACAAATACTACCGGCTCCCCGTCAGTCATCACCTAGGTGACGAAAGTTTGATGATACTGAAGCCAGCTTTCATCCCATAGATGTCTCTCCCATTCCACAGCTGAGTTCAGCGCTTAGAGCCAGCCCAGTAAGGCGCCTGATCTGGGCCACTGATTTACAGCTTTGCTACTCAAAGTGTGGTCCATGGACCAGCAGTAGAGCCTTGCCTGGAAACTTGTTAGGAATGCAGACCATCACACCTTACCTCAGACCTATGAAATCTACATTTTAATAAGATCCCAGCGACTTGTTTGTATATGAAAGTTCTGAGAAGCCTTGCTTTGGAAAAAAGCTCTGGTCCCCTTGTGAATAAGTCCGTGGGGCCAAGGAAATGTGTCCATCTGGAGCCCATGCGTCTGCTTCTAGGCCATGCCTCTGGGAAACAGAACTGTGGAATTATCTGCCCAAATGGCTCTTTTTCCTAGCAACTGCTTGGATCTCTGCCCTGGGTCTGTCCTGAAAGGGGACTATGTTTCTTTCATGCACAACTGTAGGTTGGAAGGGTGGCCATACACATACACGCACACGCAGACACACACACTACACACACACATGCACACAAGCACATACCTACCACCTGCCCATAAAGCCCCTCATGGTGTAAGGCAGAGCCAGGGAGTGAGAAGAGAAGTGAGCAGGCTGTGGCTGGGACTTCCCATTTGTACTTTTTGCCTTGGGCACCAACAGAAGTTAGGGCAAACTAACAAGGATACTCATTTTTGCAGCCTCGCTGGTGGGATTTTGACAGGGATTACACTGAACTTATAGATCCATATGAGGAGAGTGGCCATATTGACAATATTTAGTCTCCCAGTCCAGGAACATGAAATGTCTTTCCATTTATTTAGGTCTTCTTTAATTTCTTTCAATGATGTTTCATAGTTTTCAGCATGCAAGTCTTACATTTTTTCCATTAAATTTATTCCTAAGTATTTTATTCTCTTTGTTGTTATTGTGAATGAATCATTTTTTTTAATTCAATTTCTGATTTTTCATTGTTAACATACAGAGAGATAGAATTAATTATGTATATTGATTTTGTAAACTTGCTAAAGTCCTTTATTAGTTCTGGAAATTTTTTTGAGAATTCCTTTTGATTTTCATATAGGATCATGTCATCTATAGTTAACAGCAGTTTTACTTCTTTTTTCCATTCTGGATGCCTTAATTTAAAAAGAATGTTTTTTCATTGCACTAGTTATAGAACAGTGCAAAGTTGAATAAAATTTGTGAAAGCAGACATCTTTGCCTTGTTCCTGATCTTAGAAGGAAAGCATTCAATATTTCAAGCATTAAGTATGATGTTAGCTGTGGGTTTTTTATAGATGCCCTTTATCAGGTTGAGGAAGTTCTCTTCTATTCATAGTTTGAGAGTTTTTATTATGAATGAATGTTGGAGTTTTTCAGATGCTTTTTCTGTGTCTATTGAAATGATCATGTGGTTTTCCTGTGTCTTTTGAGATGATCCTGTGGTTTTTGTCTTTTATTCTATTAATCAACTGCATCCTAATTCTTTCTATTTCATTTAATATGTGTTTTCAGGAATTTTTAGGGCTTCCTCAAGTTCAAAGCCAAAAGTTGTTAAGTTTCACTTCCTCCATTTGTCTTGGAGGCAACTAATTTTCTGCCCTGAGGTAAAATAATCTGATTGTCAAGTGTTACTCCCAGCCTCCTGCTGGGATGAGACTAGTTTTTCTTCCCTCTCTTGAGTTTTATGTCATCTCAGGACTTTGTTGAGATAATTCTAAAAAGAATCAGGCTTCCAAGGAGCAAATGGGTATAAATTGATATAAAATTTAAACTCGTTCAGGTAAAACCTACCCTTCTCTGCCATTACTTTTGCAAATCACCTGAGAGCCAGAGGAAAATAAATCTCCAGATACTGCTTATATAGAAAAAGTTGTAGAGACAAAACTGAGGACTGGAGGAGAGAGATAATATACGTAGATAAGGATTCTGGAAAGAAGTCTTGTTGAGTGAACACTTACGTTAACAAAACCCAGATTCTTCATCCTGACAACAGCAAACGTTTACTGAGTGCTACTTCGTATTTGGACTATTCAAAGTGCTTCAAATAACCTCATTTAAATATCACAGCAAGCATTGTCCCATGTTACAGCAGAGGAAACTGAGGCACAGATGCCTGATGTCATGCATCTAGTAAGTGGTGGAGCCAGCATGCGAAGCTAGGCTGAGCAACTCCAGCCTGTGTACCTAACCACAGAGTAATACCAAGACAAAGCAGGGGCAGTGTAAGACTAGGTTCCAGGAATTTACAGTTTCTGTGGAGTAAAATCCCATGTCTTATACACAAAAAAAGACTCTACCCTTTACCACTATGTCTGATGCCTACCATCATAATTGGTCCTTTGAGTTCAGTATCAAAATTATTTTAAATGGGCAAAAGATTTTAACAGATACCTTAAGAAAAAAAAACTATATGAATGGGAATAAAAAGCACATGAAAAGATGCTCATCATCATTAGTCATCAGAGAAACGCAAAGTAACTCACAGTGAAATACCACACACGCCTTCCCAGATGGCTAGAAAGTGAAAATTTTGACAATACTAAGTGTTCATGAGGATGTGGGAAAACTGGAACTCTTATATATTTATTTTCATTTCATTTCATTTCCTTTCATTTCATTTCATTTCATTTCATTTCATTTCATTTCAATTCCAGTGTAGTTAACATGCTGTTATATTGGTTTCAGGTGTACAATACAGTGATTCAACAACTTACACCACCACTTTAGACAACTCTTTGGCAGTTTTTTTATAAAGCCAAATATAAATTAACCATGTGACATATATATTCTGCTCCAAAGTATTTACTCAAGAGAAATGACAATCTATGTCCAAGAAAGAATTGTATGCAATGGTGACAGCAGCTTTGCTCATAGTAGTTCTAAAGTGGAAATACCCCAAATGTCCATCCACATGAGAATGGATACACAAACTGGGATATCCATCCGTACAACAACATGAACGGACCTCAAAAACATTATGCTGAGAGAAAAAAGTCAGACACAAAATGTATCCATAGTATGATTCCATCTATATGAACTCTAGAGCAGGCAAAATTCATCTGCAATGATGGAAAGCAGACCAGTGCTTGCCTGGGGCTGGGAGGTCAGATGTGGGGTGAGATTAACTGCAAAGGGGCAGAAGGATTCCCTTTGGGGTGATGAGTCATGGTATATAGTCTGAGTGTGGAGACAGTTGCATGGGTGTATATTGTTAAAACCCTTCGTACTGTACACTCAAGATAGCTGACTTTTATTCTATGTAATTATACTTCAAAAAAAGTTGATCTAAAAAGAAAAACTATATGTATGATGAAAAACACTGAAATAGAAAGTTTTCTTGGTGATTGATTTGTTGTTTATTTTATTCACTAGAAGGCAGAACAGTTTTTATGGGAAGAAGGAAAACACAAAAGATATGGTTCCTGAGATGCACTGTTCCAGAAGGAAGTTTGGGTGACTTGCTATTTTGGTGACATTCTTCAGGTGACTGGATGGCTGGAAGGAGAGGGACTGGGGGAGTGTGGGTTGGGTGGGAATGGAAGGAGACCAGAACAGACTTCGCGCTGCACAACTGCCTAGATGCTATCTGGTACAAAGCCATTCATGCTATTGTTACATTTCTACTAGAATTATTTTGTCTTTAGTTTTTCAATTTGTTGAATGTCACTCTCCTAAATGGAGTGACAAAGACTATCAGGAGAAAATAGAAAGATGGAGTGGGATAGGATGAGGGACTGGAAACATTCAGACAATGACTGCTTAATTATGTTGTAAATAATTTATTCCTGAGAAAGAAGAATGGCAAAGCCCTTAGAGAAGTAGGAGTGGGCTGGGGTGTTCCAGAGGCTGGGGAAGCTTGTGTACTGCCTTGACTTAATCTTGCATTTTCTTTTTTACGGGTGTCAGATAGCTCTTGGAAGGGCTGTATGTTTGTTTACTTAATTTTGCATTTAAATCTCATATAACAAGCTGTATCAGTGACTTTCAAACCTAAATGTGCACAAGACTCTTGTGGGGGAAATGCAGGTTCCTGAGCCCCCTCCCTGAGACTGCTTCAGTTCCTTCAGGATCTGCATTTTACCCTATATGGCTTGGATACACTGTCTTCATGGACACTTCGAGAAAAACTTACCTGGAAGATTATGGGTGAGAATGAGAAAGCATAATTTGATGATCATATTTACTCCAGAGAAAAGAAAGACAGAAGTGATTGAAAGAAATCGTTTATTAAGAAAAGCATCAGGCGCACCTGGGTGGCTCGGTCAGTTCAATGTTTGCCTTTGGCTCTGGTCATGATCTCAGGGTCCTGGGATCCATCCTTGCATCCGGCTCCCTGCTCAGTGGGGTGCCTGGTTCTCCCTCTCCCTCTCCCCTTCCCCCCTCTCGTGCTTTCTTTCTCTCTCTCAAATAAATAAAATCTTAAAAAAAAAGAAAGAAAACATCAGTATTTCAGGGACGGATGTGTGAGTGTGTGTGTGTGTGTGTGTGTGCGCGCGCCCGCGTGCGCTACGGGAGAGCTAAGTAAGATATTAGGTAGGAGGTTTAGAGCCTTCTGATATAGGGAACATATGTTTTGCTACTTATCACCCT
Organism: Ailuropoda melanoleuca; assembly: GCF_002007445.2. Taxonomy (NCBI): domain Eukaryota; kingdom Metazoa; phylum Chordata; class Mammalia; order Carnivora; family Ursidae; genus Ailuropoda; species Ailuropoda melanoleuca. The sequence goes on along the minus strand of NC_048223.1, from coordinate 24,630,484 downwards.
GACCCAGACCTGGTTTTAAGGACTCTACTAGCCTATGCCTCAAATCCTTCTTTCCCAAAGCCCATCAAATCGGTAGCAAATGTGAAACATTTGCTGGCCTGTCTACCTAATCCATCATAGTACAATACAAAAAGATACGAAGAGACTGAGGTGGATAAAGGAAATCAATACCCGTTTCCTGTTCTTTACCTTGAGATCCTTTGTCTGGTTTCACTATGTCTTCAACAGAATAAGAAACATAGCTCGAATTCCCAATCAAAATCAGATAAAATGCAGGCGATAAGACATTGTGTCTCTCCTTTCTGCAGATAAGAAATTTGAGTTATAACAGGGCCAAATTGTCTAAGCTCACTGCAGTTTTCTAGTGATTAGACTTTTTTTGTGTTTCATAGTAATTTATATACTTAACCATAAGTTATTTAGAAACAAAGCAAATATTCTGACAACAGAATGTTGGGCAAATTGAACAAAAATTTTAATTCTCCATGAATTACAAATAATTCTAATACCTTCCAATTTAGATTGTAATCTTTCTTTTAAAATCCCTGAATACTATTAAGTTGTATGTACTTGACCAAATATAAATATATTTATACTTTCCACGCTTCACCTATTGAACAACATAAACAAAAAGCTAGTTCATTAGTAATTTCTAGCTTGATGGTCCCACAGAGCAGTCTTTGTAAATGTTTTATGAATTATCTATGATTTTTTTAACAAATCATATTTTTAACAAATATATGTATTTCATCTGACACTTAGAAAATTATGTGCTAATTACATACAACTACATTTTTTTCAATTATGAGTAAAAGAGTTTTCAAGTGTGAGATCAGTTGTTACTGGATAGCGTACCTAAACGCATTTCTTCAAAATGGCCATGCAGTGAAAGAGAATGAACCTTATTCCTCAGCCTTTGCATAGAAATGTGTTTTAGTATTATATTTGTAGAGACGATCAATAAAGTTATAGGAGACTCTAAGAAAAAGGTGGAGGAAAAAAGCCCATTTATGGCAGGTCTAATAAAACTTCTGAGCTTGCCTAATAGTCCCCTTTTCCCACCTGGGCATGGGCACCAACATTTAAGTGTGGTTAATGTGGGCTTCCTTTCATTTTGTTTATTATTGTAAAGTTAGGGTTGTACCCTCAAATTGTCCCCCATAAAAGAGGGAGTTGCCTAATATCTAAGTCCTTATGTTTTTCCTACTGCAGGGCTCTCTTGATTTTTAAGTTTTGAACAACGAAGTACTACTTGGGAATGAGGTATTAGCCCGAAATGACCCTCCTTAACATGAGTCTTAGATGTTGTTGGAAGTCACCTGATGAAATAGGTTACAAGTTTTAAAAGGAGGCAAAGAAATTTAACACAGCTGTAATTATAATTATAGGGAATGTGATCTCATAAATACCTGTATGGGATATCATTGCAAAAAGTTCTTTAAAATTACTTTTAAAACAATTCAGAAAGCTATTGTATTTAGTTCACAGGCTGAACTAGAAAAAACTTTCCTGATATTATGCAAATAAGCATATGTGATTTACGAAAAATTATCTAATAGCATCATATATGGATTTAAAAGTGCTCTATTTCAAAAGCCTACTTGGACGTGAAGATGATATATTGTGAAAAACTGTTGGATGAATCTAAGATTAGTTCTGGTCATGACAATGATGCTGTATTTTGTTAATTTCCATTAGGATTGCCCGGATCTAACAGTTATTGCTTGTCCTTGGGAGAAATGTAAATGTATGTGTTCTATTGTAAGCATTTGCTTATAGGAGAATGTGTTAAGATGCTAAAATAGGAGTAATTAACAAATCTGATTATCTCCTCTTCTACTTTGGAGCATAGACAGTGACAAAGAAGTGGAACAATTGAGCTCAGTGACTGCCTGTGAAATACCACACGTGGGGTTAAGAAAGACTCATGAACCCAGACATTGGGCTGAGAGTTCTCCATCCATGCCTCTCCAATCCCTTTGCCATGTTAATGCACACAGGCTACCTGCATGTTTCATTCCCAGCATCTGTGTCTTTGTTGAAGTGTTGCCCCAAGCGTCTGGAATCCAATTTGCCTACACTTGGGGGGTTGTGAGTACCTAGGAATTTGAGTTCTCCCAGACACTGTCCTTAACCAATGGCTAACGGGTGCAGGGGTATAATATGCTACTCCCTGGCTCCCTAATAGGGGTAACTCTGAGGAAGGACCTATATTATTGCCAGAGCTTCCCTGTAGAACCGAGCCAGTGCCCAGCTGTAAGATTTTCTTGATAACGTTGCTGGCCTCCTTCCTTCCCTGATTTCACCTCTCTACTGGTTTGTTCTGGGAACGTTTCCTAATCAATCACTTTAACAGGAATCCTGATCTCAGGGTCTGTTTCTAGCAAACTCTTCCTAAGACAGGTGGTTTATTGCGGATGCTTGTGATTGCCTTGCCTGGGTCACAGAGGTCAGCCCACACACCTGAATGAAATGGATACCCCCCTGCAGCAGGAAATGAGATGGGCTTCCTTCTTTATAGTCCATGCTGTCCAGATCTCTCCTTCCGGACCTAGGCACTCATTTCACTGGCTGCTGGGAACACTGGCAGTTCACATCCTCCTCTGTGAATTGTCATTAGCCAAAGGGCAGCCCTCATAGCATGGTTGCTCAATGTGGCGTTCAAGGCCAGGCGCCCTTGTCTCCATTTGGAACAACTCTGAAGCGCTCTCCCAACTCTAGAGCCTTCGTGGCATCAACTGAAGACTGTTGCTATTCGCTGTAACCCAATTTCTCCTTCTGCTCAGCCCTGCTTTTTTAGTCCCCACAGCTATTCTGAAGGGCATTCTTCCGTAAAATTCTTGCCAATAAATCTCTCTCTGAGTCTGTGTCCTGGGGAAGCTGACCCAAGATATTCTTCAACCTAGAGAGGGAAGGGTGGGTGACGAACTCTGACACTTACAGATGTCTGAAAACAAAGGCTCAGAGAAGCAGCTTGCCTGAGGCCACATAGTTTGTAAAGATTGACAGAATCTGACTCAGACCACCTGGGTTTGCATCTGGATACCTTTCCATTTGCACATAAAACATCCAAAAGGTGTGGTTAAATTTTATTTTTGAAGATCAATAGTTACTTGTTTTTATTTTCATCATTTATTTTAATAGTATATTAAAAAGCTTTATTTACTAGTTTTCTTCTAACGAAAACAAGGACTAACTACATATTCTTCAGGATGATGGGCCATGTTAACCTTTTCTCTACCAAGTACACTTATTTGTACTCTCACCAAGATTCAAACAGGAATTTTCTGGCACTCAGTACTCAGAAAAACAGCCAGGGCAATACTGTGTGCTCTAAGGATAAGTTTCCGTCATGCGCTAATGATAACATTTCCCTCTGGAGCAGATGCCCAAAAGAATAGCAGCTTAATGCGAGAACGTTCATTAACTGCCCAAACTTCTGTCAACTACAATTAATAACAAAAGATATACATGGATCTGAACACTGTGCATACACACACGTATACACACTCACACATACTGGATCCTCCATTCTCTTCACCATCTTAGGTCGGGCTCTGTCGACCTGTGAGCAAACAGGACTAAATAAAAAATGTTCATTAAATTATCTCTTGTGCCTAGCTGTGCTATGGCTGCAGAAAATGAATAGGATTATGCCTGGTGTTTTGCTAGATATGACCTAGTATTAATAAAAAGAAAGACATAATCTCATCTGCTGTGAAGCTTTAGAAGAAAATAAATTCTGAAGAAAATATTCTTGATAACATTGGAAATTAAGTCTACAATATTTTATTGATATTTATTAAATACATTTCATTAGCACTGTCAAGAAGGGAGAGCAAGGAGTAAAAGGGAAAAATGAAGTGTGGGAATCCGGGTTGGCTGGCAAGAATGAGAGAGTGAGACTGATAAACAGGACATACCAGCTGTTGATTGGTATCCCCAATGTAACTGGTTTTCTGACCTACTGTGGATATTTCCCTCTCTTGAATTTATGTACTGGAGATAATAATGATGTTCAGCTGCTGTCCAGGAGAATTTTCCTATATTTTCCATGTTCAATATGATAGTCAACAGCCTCATGGGGCTATCAAGTACTTGAAATGTGACTAAGTGAACTGCGGAACTGAATGTTAATTTTCATTAATTAAAATGTAGGGACACCCGGGTGGCTTAGTCAGTTGAGCAGCTGCCTTTGGCTCGGGTCATGATCCCAGGGTCCTGGGATTGAGTCCACGTCAGGGTCCTTGCTCAGCGGGAGCCTGCTACTCCCTCTGCCTGTTCCTGCTCTCTCCCTCTCTCTCTCTCTCTCTGACAAATGAATAAAAAAAAAAAAAATTTAAATAGCTACATGTAGTCAGTGGCTATGGCATTGGACCATGCAGCCTACAATTACGTAATAAGGTGAAAATTTTAGTTAAGACATTTATCATCAGGATTCCTTTTAGGTATAAAAACAGCTTTCTTAGGGATGACCTGTGCTAAGCCCATTTGGGAAATATATTCTACTTTATATATATTGGCTTATTTAATTCCCAGCTTAACTCAGTGAGATAGTAACTATTATTACCTTCATTTTAGAGGCAATGACTCTGAGGTTCACAGAGATTAAGTTACTTGCTAAGAGTCACATAATAAGTAGAGATCCAAAGACATGACTGTCAGTGGGTATAGCAGATGCTATAGCATCGTGGCAGAAGGACAAATTGCTTGGCATGAATTAAGGGAAGGTCTGAAAAGATGGTGAGAAGAGTGAGAAAGATGGAGAGAGTCTGGAACTCTATGGGGTGAAAAGCTCATGAGGCTGCAGGGAAGGGACTAGAGCTGTGTTATAAATATGGTAGCCACTAGCTACATAGTCCTATTTAAATTTAAAGACATTAAAATTAAATAAATCAAAAATTCAATTTCTTAGTCATACTGGCCACATTTCAACTGTTCAAAAGCCACATGTGGCTAGTAATGACTGTAGAGAAGGTGCAGAAATAGGGCATTTCCATCATCATAGAAAGTTCTATTGGACAGGACTGAGTCACAGGATAGTTCAGGATGACTGTATCTATTGACCAGGGAGGTGGTTTTCACTGATGTAAGGTAAACCTCTCTTTCATCTTCCCCCCAAATTATATTAATTTCATGAATGCTCTGTAGGAATAAATATAAATTGAAGAAAGGGCTATATTTCTTGCCTCGGTCAATACGACATGGTATATGGGATATGCTTTAAAGGCAAGAGTCTGGAGTCTAAAGTGGTCATATAAAGTTGTAAGAGGTATTCTTGGGGTAGGATGGGGGTTTGAACTCCCACAAACTGTGGAATTAGGGGAGTGATGGTGGTTCAAACCAATTTTCACTAAGATTTGTGGATACTGTGACCCTCTTCCCTCCAGTTGACAGTATTCATATGACCATTCTTATAATGTGAAAAGGGGAATTATGTTCTACTCTATTCTTGATCTCATAGTCTTTAAAACATTTGTCAAGTTTTCTTGAAAGCTGCAATTTGTGCTGAGTTTGTATTTATTCATCCTGTTATTGATTTTGAGTCCCACACAGGTGACATTCCTGGCTGTAATTAATAGTAGTGGTTAGCAATCTAAGTGCAAAACACTGTTTAAAGCATTTTATATGTATTAAACTCATTTACTCCTCAGAGTGACTCCATGAGATAGTGTTCTCCCCATTCTAAAGGCAATGAATCCAAGATGCAAGAGACTAGGTAACTTGCCATGAGTCCCATAGTGAGAAAGGCAGGTTTTGAATGATTTTTTCCCTAGAAGTCAACACAATGTCTTTCCTATGTTTCAATAGGCCCATAACTGAAGTGTCTTATGGTTTGTTGGCTTGGTTCCTGAATCTTGCCCTTTGTGTTGCCGTCATGGATGCCTCATTGAAAGAAAAGCCAGCTCTGCAGGTGAATTTACAACACTAATTTATGTGCCTGTCATCTCTGGGAGTGTGGAAATGGAATACTGAAGAACATCAGGGATATCCTGAATAGTTTGTAACTCTGAAGGTGCCAACCTCTACCCTTTGGGTGGAAAATAAAAATATCTCTGACCAGCTGTGCAGTTCTCTGAAGGAACTAATTGCCAAGCTATTGAGAATGGCTGAATGTTCATTGAATACCTGGTTGGCATAATTTCTCCAGCTATGTTACAGGACAACAAGGAATAGAGATATAAGCGATCTGTAATTAATTGCATACTATAATCCTGTAGAATGGCAGTGCTGGGAAGGATAGTGCTGATGTCATCTGGTCCAGACATTCTCAATGGCCAGGCTGTAGACAATGTTTCAGAATCATTCAGGAAGACTTTTAAATATCCAGAAGCCAGGTCCTACCCCTGGAGACTCTGGTTCCATATATTTGTGGTAGAATCTGGACATCTGTACTTTAAGGAGATGCCCATTAAAAAGAAATTCATTGGTCATATTTGGAAGATGTTAGAGAAATAATTCATTATTTAATAATCTGCCATATTGAGGGGAAAATCATGCACTCATCCTGTTTTTCATTTACCAATACTAACAGGAAAATTGAATAGCTATTTAGGGAAAATTTTTCTTTACAGAATATTGTAGCTAGTAAGTAAAGAAAGAATGGTAAAATATCATCATTCTGTAAATCCTAATGAATCAGTGAATCAAGGCAATGATCATCAATAGCTATAAATAACACAAAATGGGCCTTCTGATGAAGGTACACAACACCACATATAAAGTGTTCTCACCAAAAACTTAAACTGGGATCTCTTCAAGTTTGTATATCTCACTTTCAATTTATAGGAGATATAGAGGACAGAAGAACATGCTAAATGACACTACTAGGATTCAATAATCAAAATCCAGACTGTGAGGGACACCTGGGTGGCTCAGTTGGTTAAGCATCTGCCTACAGCTCAGGTCATGATCCCAGGGTCCTGGGATCGAGTCCCACATGGGGCTCCTTGCTCAGCGGGGAGCGTGCTTCTCCCTCTGCCTGCCACTCCCTCTGTCTGTGCTCTCTCTCTCTCTCTCTGGCAAATAAATAAAGAAAATCTTTAAAAATAAAAAAAAATCCAGACTGTGAGAACATCTATAGGTCAAATAATTTAGTTTCTTCATCAAATACATTGAAAGGGGGATAAAGGAGGGGAAACCCTGGAGTGAAAAAGACTTAAGAGATAAATCAATCAATTGAAAATGGGTATTGTTAGGATCTTGATTTGATCCCACACTTAAAAATATATATTATTAATTTTGTTAGGTGTGATAATTATGTTGTAGATACATTTTTAGTGTTACTGTAATATTTATGGATGAAATAAATATTTACAAAAAAAATTAAAAGATTTACTTTAAAATATTTCAGAGAAGGGAGGTAGGTCAAGAGTTATATGAAACAAGAATAGTCCTAAGTTGACAACTGTTGAAGCTAGGTGACGCTGAGAAGTCACTATACTATTCTTGTAAATTTTGGATATGATTGAAATTCCAATCAGAAAAACTTGATAATAAAAATTGTGTCCCAAAATGCAAAGTCTGTGGCTTATCACAGGGGTCAGCAACCTACAGCTCTCAGGTTAAATCCAGTCTGCCACCTGTTTTGTTAATAAAATTTTATTAGAATGCAATAAACTACACCTACTTATTTGCCTATTATCTACAGCTGCTTTCATGCTACAATGGAAGAGCCAAGCAGTTGCTACGGAGACTGTGTGGTCCCATAAAGCCTGAAATATTTGCCATCTGGCCCTTTACAGAAAATGCTTGCCACCTCCTACCTTAGAAGAAGTTGTAAACTAGAAAAAGAATTAAGTACTAATTTTTTATTTGGTCATTGTTATACATACCATTTCTTATGTGTGTGTTTCTATTTTTTTTCTCCAGCTTTTTGAATAACGTTAGAAGGAATATCAGAATTAGAATATCATCATTTTGTAACTCCTGATGAGTCAATCATTGTAGGCAATAGTTATCAATAGCAATAGATCTAGGCATTGGTCATCAAAGAATAATACATAAGAATATTGACATAATGTGCAAGAGTATGAATGATGAATGGTTTAAGCTACTGTCCTAAAAAAAATATGCCTAGGTGATTCCAATGACTAGACCAAGTTGAGAACATTAACCTCCCTCCCCTTCATTATTCGTATGAGAAAACAGGTAAGTCATGGAACAGGTACCAAAAGAAGGTACCCACTCAGAGACCCAGACATGTTTCATCATGCGAGTTCTTTCTGCCCTCTCACAGTGTACTAGAGTGTTTAAAACAAAACAAAATGGTATATGGAACCTAGCGATATATGCTTTGTATCAGTTTTGTCCATAACAATTCTGGTAGTTCCTACAGACCATTGGTTAGTAAAATATTGCGTCTTGCAGCATCATTACCTGCCAAGTGGAGAGAGAAAGGAAGGTAGTTAATGTAATCACTGTCCCTACCGTGATGGCTCATATACTATCTGTCTAATCTTCTAAAGAATTGGGTGGTACCGAGGGTGGAGTATTGTAACATTCCCAACACTAGCTTCTCTGAAAGACTATTATATTGCTGACTTCGTAGTGGTTGAAGTTGAGAAGTGGGAGGGGACATGGTTGAGAAAAACACTTTAAGGAATCTAGGACTCTCTCGCAAGGCTAAGGGTGGTGATGCTGGAGTAGCAGAAAGGCTTGCAGCTGAAAGACTTGGTTCGAGCCCTAGCTTTTCTCTTACGACATCGCGACNTTGCAGCTGAAAGACTTGGTTCGAGCCCTAGCTTTTCTCTTACGACATTGCGACTTAGGAAAAGCCACTTAACCTTTGTGAATTTCAGTTGCCTCTGATGTAGCAGGCTAATTTCACAAGGTCATTGTGAGGATTAAATGGAGTAACGGATCTGAAAGAATTTTATAAACTCTGTAACACTAGGTGACTCTAAGGGGTCGTCTCTTAGGCTCATTCATTCTGCCGATGAACTAGAGCCATCTCTGACAGTTGCCAAGTGCAGGAATGTTAAAAAAGCATTTGGCTTTTTTGCAGATGGATAACTTACACTGAATCTAAGCTGTTGCACCTTCTTCATCCCTGGCTAGACAGTCCATATTGTGTTTTTAGACCAAATAGCTTACTTTCCATTTATTCTCTTGTCCCTAGGAAGGGAGCTGGGTGTGTCAGGGAGAAGAGGCATAGAATGCAAGGAAGTGCAGGAGTTCAGGCAGCCATATACTTCTTTCAGAAAGTAGTACCCCTCTATAATTTGGCAGAGAGAAGTTAAAGCAAATACAAAGTAATGTGCGCTAGAAAACAGAACTGAGAAGGGAGGAGTGAGGAACACAGAGAAGGTAGATGCCAGATACACATGGTGTGGGGTCACCCATAGCATGACATTCCAAAGCCAAATGCAGTTTTCTTGGTTTTGTGCATAACTCAGGCATCTTCCCAGCCTATTTACTTCTCTGGGTTCTAAACAGTGCCTGATAGAGTGTTAGGCACATAGCAAGAACTCAGTAAACATTTGTGGAATGAATGGTCCTTCCATTAAGGCTGAAAATTGATAGTTGGATGCACATATTTCTTTCCTTCTGTAAAAGGACTTTGATAGCTCAGAGGACGGTTGAGCCATTAAAACAACATTGAGAATTCAGTCCAGGTTTGAGGTGATTAATTATCGTCCTGTTTTCTCTGGCTTGGCCAGATACCGTAACTACTTTTAAATGTTCTGTACAGCTAGCATTCAGCTAGAAGCCACAGACAGCCTTGGAAACTACTATTGTCTAAACATTTTGTGGAGATGTATTTTTGATCCTCTGTTAGCAACTGAATTCTTGCTCTTGTATTCAGTCTAATTGCCACTCAAAAATATTTTTAATTGGTGCATCCTTTCTACCTTACCCACTCCTACATGCATGAGTAAAAGTGCTATTTAAAAAAAAGAGTAGGAAGTTTCTCGAGAAGGTCATTGTTGCACTAACATTCCTAGATATTGAATAATATTATAGGTATTAAATAATAATTTAGCTATTAAATAAATGTGCGTATATTTTATACAAAATACTGACCGAGTCATGAGGATGTCATGTACAACATGGTGACTATAGTTAATAATATGGTACGGCATATTTGAAAGTTGCTACGAAAGTAGATCTAAAAATTCTTATCACACACAAAAAAATCTTATAACTATGTTGACCGATGTTAACTAGACTTATTGTGATGATGATTTCCCATAACTATAAATATTGAATCATTACGTTGTACACCTGAAACTATTATAATGTTATATACCAGTTATATCTCAATAAAAAAATGATTTGACAGGGTTGTAAACTGAATATACAAAAAAAAAAAAGTACTGAGCAGGACAGCATTTGTTTCTGAAGTTTAACGCATGTGACCCAGACAGTATTGGCTCTTTTTGAGAAATTTATTGCTTAGGACTTAAGTCAGGTTGGTTAGAATCAGAGCCTGGGATGGGGATTCTTGTTTGAATGATTTATTGGGGAAGTGTTCCCTGAAGAACAGGAGCACGGAAGATAGAGTAAGGAAAGGAGCTAAGCAAGGATGTGGTCTCAGCTGGAGACTGGCTTCAGCCTGATCCCATGGGGCCCAGACAGCATTCAGTACATGGCTCCTTTGAAATGGTAAAAGGAGTTTGAAAGGTCCGTGAGTTTTGTAGTCCATTTACTTGACTAATGAAAAATCATCTGAAGGAGAAAAGGGTTCTGGAAGCTTAGGTAACATAGCATTTCCTGTCTCTAAAAGAATTTCTGTTCTGCATGTATTTTCTTTGGTTAAAATAATCCAGAAATAATATTTTAACCTCTCATTCTTTAGCTTTTCTTTAAAAAAAGAAATTGATGAATGTGGAAGAATTGACTACACTAAAGATTATTGCTTAAAGTACTATTCTGAAAAGAAATTGTAGAAACTAATAGCACTTGTGATGTGTACATAGATACAGCAACTTGAATTTGTTAATTCAATTTTTTAGTTCATATTAAAAAACAAAACTTTAAATTTAAAAATAATCCTTGGTTTAGTTGTTAGATAAATGATGACAATTAAGTAGCAGCTCACAAGATGCATATAGAAAAAATTTTTACCAACATCAATAGAACAAATATTATTAAGTGTCTAGGAAATTCTGCCACCCTGAGTAGACTAAGTGTCTATGAAACTTCTTACTTGAATACAGTTGGTGACAGTTATTTCAGTATGTGTGTGGGGGGAGGGATGTTGGGGAGAATGGAATAGGATTGTAAGAATGAGGGTGTGGAGTTGGTACATTTTTCTACAGCTAAATATGTATATATTCTCTATATATTCTCTCTCTATATATTTTACATCTATATAGTAAATGTATAGCTAAATAGAAAATACATATATTCTATAGGAATATATATTTCCCCATAGAGTGTCTTTTCTTTTCTTTTTACCATTTTTAAAATTGAAATTCAATTAATTAACATATATTATTGGTTTCTGAGGTAGAGGTCAGTGATTCATCAGTCTTATATAATACCCACTGCAGAGCGTCATTTCATTTCCATTTCACTGCTAGCACCAAAATGGAAATAGCATTTGTTACCTAAATTGGGTTAAGGGAGAAATAGATTAAAATTCATACAACATTTTGCATATGATAATGTGATGAAATTTATCAAAATTACTCATTGTCTCTTCCCTTCTTTCTAATTTGTAAAAATAAGTCAATAATTTATGCTATCTGTAAAGGTGTTATTTATTGCTTTTTTTAAACTTTTTATTCTTTTGCTGATTATTTTTCTACAATTCTTTCTTTAAAATTTAATTTAATTTATTTAAGTAAACTCTACCCCCAAAGTGGAGGTCAAACTCACAACCTGAGGGGCTGCTGGGTGGCTCAGTTGGTTAAGCAGCTGCCTTTGGCTCAGATCATCATCCCAAGGTCCTGGGATTGAGCCCTGCATCCTTCTCCCTCCCCCTCTACCTGCTGCTCCCCCTGCTTGTGCTCTCGTTCCTTCTCTGTCAAAACAAACCAAAACAAAACAAAACACCAAAAAAGAAACCCTTCACAACCTGAGATCAAGAGTCCTATCCTCTACAGACTGAGCCAGCCAGGCACCCCCTACAATTTTTTCTGACATATACAAAAAGGTATGAGAAAACTGTGTGAAACAAACAAATAAAAGGTTATTAAAGTATGTATACTGTAATCCAAAATATTGTATACCCGTGGAAAAAGACAGACAGGCATATATATGGACCCAGATATGTTTCCCTGTGAGAACTACAGAAACAACCACAGGGATAGGGAAGAGTGAAGCTGGGAGACTTTGAAGGTCAGCTGGGGTGTGTAAAGTGTTTCCAAATGTCCCAGCATAAAGGTAACTTAGAAAAGGTCAGGAAGATGGTGGGTTTTTTAAGAGTAACCAGAACATGTGAGATAACCTCAGAGAATTAGCAAAGTGCGGGGGTCAAAAGGGAGTGGCAGTAGGAAAGCTGGAAAAGCCGAGGGCCTCAAAGAGACTTAGGAAGTGGAAAAGAGTTCAGAAACCTTGAAGGGGAAGTTTAACCCAGATTCAGGAGAAAGCCGGTGTTGCCACTGCACCAAGTCCTGTAATTTACAAACTAACCAGAATTCTTGTTGCCTGTTTTTGTGTGTGTGTGTGTGTGTGTGTGTTTTTTAATGAGGGGAGTGGGGAGCGGCAAAGGGAGGGAGGGAATCTTTAGCAGGCTCCACACCCTGCACGGAGCCCAGCGTGGGGCTCCATCTCACAACCCTGAGATCATGACTGAGCCCAAATCAAGAATCCAACGCTTAATCGACTAAGCCCCCCAGGTGCCTCCTTGTTGCTTGCCTGATAAATAACAATCCTTTCCCAGAACTGGAGCCTTAGGTCGGCTGGATTCCCTGGGCCCTCACTCAGACCAGTCCTTCTAGGCGGCTCCCTCTGCAGGTGACAGATGCCAGCTCAGGGGTTAGCCTTGCTCTCTGGTCCTGACTTCATGGAGAGATCCTTTGTATCCCTCACTCACTCCTCACTGCTACTGCCAGGGAAAGTAATCCGAATTTTGTGTTTTGAGGTTAAAAAGGGGGAACTGTCATGCGAGGTGGGCTCCCTGAGGACATCCAGGGGTTTCTGAAGACCTAAAGAGAGGCGGCGGGACCTTGAAGGCACAGAGTGAAGAGAAGGCAGCCGCTGTACCGGTGGGTCCCCTGAGCCTGAGCTGACCGATGCCAGGGTGGCTCTGCACCGCAGAGGCTGGGCCACAACAGTGGGCTCCAGGTGCAGGTGCACCCAGAGCAGTGTGAGACATGACTCCCCGGGAGGTGTGCAAAAAATGCCAGAGCTCCTGGGCTTTTTTTTCCTCATCTGACATTAAGCTTTAATAATAATGAATACGCATATCAACACTGATGCATTTCGTGAATGTGAAATGGTGCGTGCTACAGTCTTTGAGGCGTCTTGAGGCAAAGGTGGGGGCTCCACTATGTGTGCTGTGTGGGGCGGGGAGGGTGGGGGAGGGGTGACATTGGCACCTTCATGTATTTGAATGTTTCCGAGCACTGTGATTGATGTGTTCTAGGTTACTTGTGCCATATTAATTGCATTTATAAATAATTATATCTACTTGAACTAACCCTTGCAAGATGAACAAGGGGATTAGGCAGATTCCTACCAAGAAACTGAAGACTAAACTAAATGCAGGCATAAGCAAACAACAAGAAAGCAACAGAGCTGATGCCACTTTCACTGCTAGACAAACTCATCAGTCGCTGAGGAGGTAAAACTGATGTTGATCGAACTAGATCTGACAAAGTTAGCCAAAGTAAGTTGTCATTAGCACGAGGACTTTATGACATAGATACACATCTATTTTCATTAACAATGGTCCTTACCTTTTGTGAATATGGAACACTAGGATATTAGTGGATGTGTTTTCAAGAATGGGATGTGCTTGGTGGAAAAAAGTCAGGAGGAACAGGACAACAAGGAGTTGGCTTTATTTTTCTCTAAACATCCTTCTTAACCATGCCTCTCTTAGTCCATTCAGGCTGTTATAACAAAAATACCACATCGGCTGGCTTATAAAAAAGCCCAGACATTTATTTTTCACAATTCTGGAGGCTGGGAAATCCGAGATCCTGGTGCCTGCACGGTTGCGTTCGTTGATAAGGGCCCTCTTCCTGTTTCATAGCGACGCCTTCTCATTGTATCCACACAGGCTAGGGAGCTCTCTGGGGTCTCTCTCTCTCTTGCTCTCTCTCGCTCTCAATCTCTCTCTCTCTCTTTTTAAAAGATTTTATTTATTTATTTTTGAGAGAGAGAGAGCATGCACACAAGTGGTGGGGAGCGGCAGAGGGAGAAGCAGTCACCCCACTGAGCAGGGAGCCTGATGCGAACTCGATCCCTGGGATCATGACCTGAGCCGAAGGTAGCCACTTAACTGACTGAGCCACTGAGTGACCCTCAGGGGTCTCTTTTATGAGTACTAATCCTATTCATGAGGGCTCCACCCTCATGGCCCAATCACCTCCCCATAGGCCCCACCTGCTACTAGTTCACACTAGACATTAAGATTTTAACATATGAATTTGGAACGGCCACATTCAGACCATAGCAATGATATGCTCCCCCATCGTTGAACAAGATACTGGGTTAATTTTGTTCTAGTCACTTTCAGCTGTGTAAAAGTTCTCATTACATGAGAATTATTAAGTCATTTTCAGGTGTTAGAAGATTCAGCTCAGCCTAATACTAAGACAGCGCTCTCACATCCAAGGAACCTACACTGTCAGAAGGGTCTCTCCCTCTTTCTCAACCTCTCTCAGTTCAATGAAGAGAAGCAAGAGCCTTTTGTCGCTGGTGCCACTATCTTTCTATCTCGATGAACACTGGTTCTTTCACGGACATTTGTGTGTTGTTTGGAAAGTACTCCTGTGCGGAGTGACGAGGGCGATACCTTCTACTACTGATCCCTGGGTCCAGCTCCTGCAGCTCTTACCTTTGGCAGTCTGTCCCACAGACCCTACCTCCTCAGGTTCCTTGTCCCCATGGGTTGCTTTCTTGGGCCGGTCCCATCACGGTGCCTTGAACATGCATC
This sequence comes from Ailuropoda melanoleuca, assembly GCF_002007445.2. Classification (NCBI taxonomy): domain Eukaryota; kingdom Metazoa; phylum Chordata; class Mammalia; order Carnivora; family Ursidae; genus Ailuropoda; species Ailuropoda melanoleuca. The sequence continues at coordinate 24,615,429 of NC_048223.1, read as the reverse complement.
CGTGTGTCCATGGGAAGCACCTGCATTCTTGACACCCAAAAGACTGCTTCGGTTGCTGTTCTCCCCTTGCCTTCAATGATTCATGGCTCTACCTAGCCTCCTGCTTTCTGCTGTCACTAGCTGGTAAATGGATCCGAATCTCCGTGTTCACCCCTCATCCAATCAATCCCCAGGTTATTCTGATTTTACCTCCTAAATATTTCTCAAATAGATTTTTCCCTCTTCCCTTGCTGCCATTTTTCTAGTTCAATCTTTTATTTATTTTTCTTTCTAACTTATCTTGTCCTCTTAAAAACTACCCTCCACACAGCTGCCAGAATGATCATCAAAAATGAAAATTGAATCATATTACTACCCAGCATAACAACCCTCCTCCAGGGAATTTTCCCTGAGGCCTCACTTCCACCTGCACTCCCACTGGCCCTGAGCTGGGTTAGGAGCCCCTCTTCATCCCTATCTAGGCTCTTCGGTCACTATCAGTTCTATAACTTTACACATTACTGTGCACATTCCAGTTGGTTTGTGTCCGTCTCCCCCATCAGACTGAGCATCTGGGAGGAAGAACACGGTCTGTTTGACTTGACTTTCCTTGTGCTGGCACATGAGAGGCACTAAATAAGTATTTGCTGAAGGAACAAATGAAGAAATGGAAGAATAAAATAAGGCTTTAAGATAACAGAGGGCAGGGGATCAGGTTGGAAAAGATGATTTGACTCCTTCTTTCCCCTTCATTGTTTCTGCTGCGGTTCTGAGTCACCACCAAGTAGGCTTTCTCAACAGCAGAGGGGAAGCCATCTGTGCTCCCACCACCTGTCTACATGTCTTTTTTTCCTACATAAGAAAATACAAGGCCAGAGTAGATGATCATTCCTTTGGCTTGTAAGGACAAAGATTCCTTGCCTCAGGGGATCATGACAGTTTGCCTGGTTTTAGAAAACAAAACAAACAACTGAGCTGGTGCTTGTGGGTTTTCTCCGTTGGATTCCAGGCCTGTGGTGGGTGGGGTCAGAGTGTGAGTAGTCAGAGACGGTATTTCTGAAATGCTTCTAGATTTCCAAGGTAGCCTGATGGTCCCATTCCTTACAACACATCTTCAGACTTTCCATGACTGCAGTTGCCAATATGAAGGCAGAATAGAAATGGACAGGACAACAGGCAGCCATGAGAACCCCGGGACCAGGGTGGGTGCGAGACCCAGAGACAGAATATTCAGGAAGCTGCCATTTGATGGGGCCCCTAAATAGCAGGCTGGGGGAGGTAGAGAAAGGTAGGAACATGGTGGCCCTGATGGCACATTTTGCCTCTGTCTGTATTTACCTAGTGTCTAGCCCTGAATCTGGGAAATAGCAGACATCTGCTAAGGGGGAAGGTGACACAGGACTCAGCAATGTCTAGGATTATTTAAAAAAAAAAACAAATAAACTTGTCCTAAACCATGGCAGTCACTGAAAATAACTTATTCTTGCAAAAATATGGACTTTCTAAATTAAGAGAAATGGTTTTGGCCTTCAGTTCTTGCATATTCCTAAGATCATTGTTATATAAGCAGTAAGATTCTCTCCTATAAAACTCTGAAGAAACACCAATATGTTTTTGCAGTCTGCTCCCCTTTTTCTGATAAAAGAGCCCCACTTTTTCTTCTGGGAAATCATCCTTCTCTGTAATTAGTCCATATGGGATCTGTCCTCTTTTGGTTCCAGGAATGGACATGTCTAAGACCCAAGACTAGATAATAAAAGGATAGCATCCTCTGGCCACAGTGATGTGTCTAGGGGAGAGGACAAAAGTCAGGCCTAGGAGATACAGGCTTGGTTCTTATCTTGAAATGATTGTCAAAAAAGCTCTTTCTTTCTAAAGTGGGAGAGAGAGAGAGAGAGAGAGACACCAGGGGGCAGAGGGAGAGAGGAAATTTTTTTTTTTTTTTTTTAAGATTTTATTTATTTGAAAGAGAGAAAGAGAAAGAAAGAGAACAAGCAGGGGGGAGGAACAGAGAGAGAGAGAAGCGTACTCCCTGCTGAGCAGGAAGCCCAACACGGGGCTCAGTCCCAGGACCCAGAGCTCATGACCTGAGCCAAAATCAAGAGTTGAACACTTAACCAACTGAGCCACCCAGGTGCCCCAAAGAGGCTCCTTCTATTGGGGTAGCTAATATGAGAAAATATAAGCCTAGAAATGTTGGAAGCCATATTTGGGGAAAACCTGCTTGGAAATGATGCCAAGCCAGAGGAAAGCAGGGCCTACTGATGGAGAAAATCAGACTCCTGATAACACTGTGTGTATGCCTAGATCAAGCCAGACCTGTAACCAACAGAACTCTGAATTTTTTATGTTCCAAAAGTCAATAAATTTGCTTTACTACCTTGTTTAATTAAGGCAGTCTTAGTTGGGTTTTCTATTACTGTCTACCCCAAAATTTCTGACATTCTAAGACCCTGGGATTCTGCTTAGAGTGGAGAGAGTCTTTTCTATCACTAAGAGGTACTTCTTATACATGCCCTTTGGTTCACACAGGAACATTACAGAGGCCTAAACTATGGAAAATGACAGGAGTTCTTAGGACAGAAGCTTGGCCTATTTATTCTTCTTCTTAGGTAGATAGGTAAGGTAAAGAAATATTGATTTGAGACATGATATATATTTTTAAGGCTACTATGACATTTTGAATAGTTTTAAAAGGGAGAATACTTTTCCACTTTTCCCTCATCCTCTATTTCTTTTCTGAGGTCAGTGATAAGAAAAGCTCTTCTCCTTCAAATCTTGGGTTTTCTATTCATCCTTCCTTCCAGCCTCTCCCTCTTCCCCTACCCCTCCTGCCAGTCTCACGACAGTTGTGCCTTTGACAGCCTCAGCACCAGGGTCCACAACAACACCAACAGCTCCAATTTGGAAATAGTTCCGACATCATTGTTCCAACTTTACATCTCTCCTGCTTTCTTGTTTGCACTCAACTCAGTTCTGTCCTCATTTAGACCACAAATGTTTATTGAGCACCTACTATGTGACAAGCACAGTTTTAGGCACTTTGGATACATCGGTGGACAAAACTCAAAGAGTCCTGTTCTCACAGAGTTTGCATTTGTGTGTGTGTGTTTGTGTGTAGGGGGATGGGTAGACAATGAATAGTAAATATTACAAGCAGGTATACTATATAGTCATAAAAAGGTCATGAGGAAAAAAGATGAAAAAAAAAGGCAGAAAAAAAGAGTAAGGGGATCAGGGCTCCTGGCAGCAGTGTTACACAGGCCATGCTGAGAAGGTGGAATGCGAGTAAAGACATGGAGGGAGGGAGTTAGCTGTTAAACTTGGGGGAGAAGTTTCCAAGGAAAAGGAAGAGCCAGTACCAAGTACCCCTACAACGGTGTGCCTGGCGGTGTCCATGGAATGGCGGAGGTCACTGTCGGTGGCTTGGAGACAGGAGAGGGGGAGAGTAGGAGGAGGTAAGGCAAGGTGAGCCATGGGAGGAGAGGTAATGGGATCAGTATCATGGGGACTTGGGTTTTTATTTTGAGTAAAATGAGGACTTATTGGAGGGTTTCATTAGAAAGGGACGTGATCTGACTCTAATTTTAAAATGATTACTCTAGCTACAGAGTTGAAAATAAGCTTCAGAGGAACAAGAGTGGAGCACTGAGTATGTAATCAATGCCAGAGATGATGGTGGGTGCAGGAGAGGTGGTGAGAGGTGGCTGGGTTTATTTTAAAGACCAAGCCATCAGGACTTACTGACAGATCGGATGGGGAGCTTGTGAGAGGAGCAGAGGAAGATATTTGCCTTGAGCCTTTGCAAGGATAAAGTTATCATCGCTGGGAGGGGAAATACTGAAGGGGACGCACCCTTGCAGGGATAGTAACAGTTCAACTTAGGACAGCTGAGGAGGAAGTTAGCAATGCGGGGCAGGCGGCTGAGTACTGGGTTTCAGGAGGTAGGCCTGGCGTAGAAAGATAAACTTGGGAATTGTTACCATCTAGATGGTATTTAAAACCTCATTGTGAACTGTAGGTCCTTCTTATCAAACGAGCCTCCTATTACCTTCCTGATCTGACTTGCAGTGAGAGTTGAGAGTATGACACATTGGGAAAAAATACAGGTTTTGGAGTGGGACTGATCTAGATCAGGACACTAGTGACGCTACCTTACTAGTTGCATGACTTTGTGCAAGCTCCTTATCTCTCTTGGTTACAATGTACTTATCTGAAAAATTGAATGATAACACCTACTTTTTAGGATAGTTGAAACTCATGAAATTAAATAATGTCTATGAAACTCCTGGTACATAGTAGGTACTCAAGAATTAAGTTCCTACCCACTTTTTTTTTTTAAAACTAGTATGGATACTTACCAATGATTGCAGCCCTGTTCTACTGCCCTGGACAGCTGTACCCAAAGTGCGGTCACTGAATAGTAGCTTCAGTGTCACCTGGGAGCTTGGTAGAAAAGCAGATTCTCAAACCCCATCATCCCAGCCCACTGAATCAAAATTCTGGGGTGGGATCCAGAAATCTGTGTTTGAACAAGTCCTCCAGGTGATTCTGGTAGATTCTAGAACTTGAGAACCACAGCTTTAGTGTCCATTCACAAGCTTCCATGTGATTTCTGAGTACACCCGTCTCTCTCTGCTCATGGCCCTGCATCGCTCTTATCAGGAAAACTTACATTGACCAAGTTAAATGGCTTTACTACACATTCATTCTATTGATCCTTTAGCCCTGACCTCTCAGTTGAGTCCAGACTTATACTTCCAATTTTCTCTACATTAAATAAAGGTGTTCTGGAATACACTCAAACTCAAGGGACAAGATAGCCTGTCCCTTCAATAGAAAAAATGACCCCAAACCAGAAACTGACTATAAGACAAAAAATTCTAACTTCCCTCTCTCCTTGTATGGTCCTTAATACTAGAGAAAGTAATTTGCTTCAATGGTCACTACATGTGCCACAGCACATGTATCATTTCACTGACTTCTCCCTAAAACTCCATAAAGTAGGACTAACGTGAGGTCCCACTTGGCAGACAAGGAAATTGAGGATTAAGGAAATTAAATAGCTGACTCAGGGGTGCACAGGTTGTGCCAATCAGGGGCACCAGAGGGAGACCATGAGGCTGGAGGAGGAAGAAGGGACTTCTCCTCTGCTCTGCTTGGAATCACATCCTATGGTTTGCGGCCAGCAACAGGGCTCTTCCTTCATGCAGAAAGAGAGTGGGCTTTCCTGAGTGTGTGCGTGTGTGCGCGTGTGTGTGCGTGTTTGTGTTTCCCCCAAGTTCAAGAAGACTGAATTAAGCAATCTCATGACAGGGAATTGGGTACCAATAAAACAACTTTCATTCCTCTCTTCATGGTCTTAACATAGACCTCTTCTCTCATGCTTTGGAAGAAACTAGGTCACTTTTGTTTCCACAGAGCAATCAATGGAGCTTCATAAATAGGTTGTCTGCCACTTTATGTTATTGTTAGTTTGTTTCTATACAGTTGACTTTGGGGATATGGAAATGAAGATCTGTTTTCCTCATTACTTGGGAAAATGAGAGTTTATTTTTTGATTCCAACTTTAAATATATAAAACAAAATTATTTAAGAAACGAGTAGGAGTTTTCACAAGGAGGGTTATGTGGTAGAATATATTCAGAGATATGTAGGAGAGGCTAACTGTAGCCAAAAAAAAAAAAAAAGCCGTAGTGAATAATAAGAACATCTGGAGTGTAGACTTTGGTAATTTTTGGTATTATCATTTGCATTTTAAATGGATGAGCAACAAAACAGCAGCTATTCATCTATGTCTCCATCCAGCCTGACTTAAAGTGCACAGTTACGATTTCACCCTGAAAGCTGGTAAAGTTTTCAAAGCACCACATTGTCCACTTTTCTGCTCCTGAGAAACATCGTGTTAAGACAAAATAGAGGCTTTGTGAGGCCAATAGCTACAAAAAAGCAACCATATAAAGCTCTGGGACTAGAGAACTCACGTTTGAGTCTCTTTACCTCCACAAAATTGAGATCTTTGTTGCCTTCCATAGTCGAAGTTCAGGCTCTGTAGACTGATGAGAACAGAACAGACAAGGCATTTGGAAATGGATGATTTTCCTTCTTAGTTGTCAGATTATATATTTTCCTTTCTTACTGATGCATTAAAAGCTTATTCTTTGGAAAGTAGGTGTCCCAGGAGAAAATTATCTAACCCTTATTACTCATTTGGAGATTAAAGTAAGAGAGTATTCCTTAAAATAGAAGGGGATTTTCACTTTGAGGGCAAGAAGGTTTTCCCTTCTTATTCTTAGTCATGGAGGTTGTGCTGTCCCTGACACATCCTTCCTTTCCATTCTGCTTCCTGACTCATTAAAAAAAATACCAGGGAATACCCCCCATTACTTAAGAACATTTTCTTCATGCTTTTAAGACAGGTATTTTCTGCTGATAAAAATTTTTAGGACTGTAATAGTCCCGTGTGGATGGTGCTTATGGAGTATATTTAGGGACAGATCCATATGTACAAAGTGATAGTGAAAGCCTGTTAGCTCTTGCCTGTGATACGGAGTGACCTCAGCAGATTACCTTCACAGCTCACAGCCATGTGAGAGGGTATTTCCTGGGCAGAGTTCCACAGACCATTCTGCCCCATGGGAATATTGTGGAATACTATCTAGTTACCTATGTTGCCAAGACTTTGTTCTCTTCCCCTTTCTTATGTACTTACCAAATGTACTCAGTCTCCTTTCTATTTGTTCCTTCATCAGCTTCATGTCCCCAACTAGCTATGCAGGATTTAGGTCTTTTCTTATCCTTGGATTTCATTTTCTTTAAAAATTATAGGTACATTATCTTTAAGATCTTCGTCAGCTCAGAAATTCTAGAGTTTCTTATCTATGCTTTTATGTTTTCGTGCATTTGACTCTGGTCTTAATTTTTAAGCTAATCTTGATATTTAGCTCTCATTTGAGATAAATGTCAGAAGCAGAGATGGGAAGAAATAGTATCTTGGTGTCTTAAGTAGAGGAATTAGAAGCTCATGAATTACAATGAACCTTAAGTTATTTGGTGGTAAACTTACTTTTATTTCATTTTACCTCAGATGACTCCTGTATAAAAGCCAGATAGTATTATTTGGAGGTCCAAGAAAGAATACTGGGGGGTGTAATTACAAATGTTATAGAAACAGATAATACAAGGACAATAGCAACATGTATGATTGACTCTTATATGAAAACTACTCTTGGAATTGTATTGCTTCTTTCTAGGGGTAAAACATAGTGGGGTGTTTTACTAGAAGTCTGTCTGTGTTTGTATTGGGACTCCTGAAATTAACTCCACCATAAATTAAAAGCAAGAATACCATCTATTCTAGGGGTCTTTGTAAACCCAAATATAGTCATCGCTTTGTCTCATTTAAAATTTTATGTGTCCTAAGAACATTCATAGGTCACTCTGTAGCGGTATTGCCATTTAACTCTTCAGTGTCTTTAAAACCAGGACAAATTTCCACTTAAAAAATTATATGGATTAATTGTAAGATTTGAAAGAGAAAAATAATTTTTAGATGAGAGGGGAAAATGATCTCATTACTTGACTTTTTGCTCCATTATTGCCTTAAAGAAAACCCTCACTGATATCGTTGTATAATCATAGAATATTAGAGAATAATTAATATAGTTTGGAAAACTTTATAAACATTAAGACAAGTTGAGACAGTTATTTTGACTAATGTCTGTATCTAATCATAAATTAAAATCCTGAAAGGAAATCATATAAACATTAAGACAAGTTGAGACAGTTATTTTGAATGATGTCTACACTTAATTGTAAATTAAATACTGAAAAGAAATGTAAACATGGGTTCTTTCTTTCATGTAAAACATTATAGGCTGCTCGATGGTCAGAAAACTGCATTTTATCTGCAAAGGAAGTTGTAGTGATTGCTAAGGTCAGTGGTTCAATTTTAAACAATTTGAGTCCGTAGTATGTGTTTCCCAGGCTAGTGTTAAAAAACCTTCATAAATATGCATTCCCAGGATATAGCTATTAGAGAAAGTCTTGTCAACTTTCATGCACTTTTATGACAGATTGTTTTTCTTTTTCACACAAAGGATACATGGCTGATTCAAAGCTCAAAACAGTTCAATAGCAGTTATATGATACCATGACAAGTTCTATCTAAGCTGGTTTAAAACTATTCCTCAGGGAATGTTTCAAAGAATGGCACACAGCGACAACTGGAAGAAAACTGCTTTGTTAATAGTTGGCAATTTCTACGGATCGCAGGCACGCTGCATAGCCTCTGCTCAGCCCAGCGATCGGTTCGAGGTAATGTCCACCTCCGAAACAACTGCATACATTTTGTGTAAGGTATTACGGACCTCTCTTGCGCAAGCTAGCTTTTACTTGGCAGAAAATAAATTGGTATGAAGTAAACAGAAGCAAAGTGAAATAGAAAACATCGCTCTCTCTGATGAAGACTTAGCACTGCCTTTGACCAAAATGTGAATCGGGTGGCCGCAGCTCACGGTCTTTTCCATGACCCTCCAGGCGAGAGAGAATTTTCATCTCTTGCTTTTCCCTCTGTGCCTTATTCTCATTTTCACTTTCTTCCCTTTCCTTAACATCCCTTCGATTTGCTTTCCGACGGACATTCTACTTCTCCTTCCTCTGTTGTTTCCTCTTCTCTCTTTTCCTCTTTATTCTTTTTAATAGATTTTATTTATTTATTTGACAGAGAGAGTGTGTGCACAAGCAGGGGGAGCAGCGGAGGGAGAAGCACGCTACTGGCCAAGCAAGGAGCTCGATGTGTGGCTGGATCCCAGGACCCCGAGACCAAGACCTGAGCCGAAGGCAGAGGCTCAACCGACTGAGCCACCCAGGCGCCCCTTTCCTCTATTCTTTTTCTCCCTCCTTGCATTTAACTTTCTTCCCTCCATACTTTCAGTTCTCCCTTTGTCTCCCTTCCCGTGTTGAAGTCATTACAAGCTAATAGAGCCAAATAAATGGCACTGGCTAGGACCCCCCTCTGATGTCAGCCACAGAAAATTGATATTTGTGAAATTTTTTTGGTTTATACTAGCAATTACAAGAAATTCAATGTTAACTTCTTGAAGTCATGCCTTTATCAGAGGAGTATATCTAAGAAACCACTACAGGTGAAATGCAGAGTGGAATTTAAAAACTTAAAAAAAAAACCAGCATTATTTCGTTTACTAACTTTCACTAATGGCTATTTAGATTTAGCCTATTAAGTAAACAAGCAAACAAGGAACTCATTTCAGTATAAGTAGGAGATAACTCATGAATAAGTAAATTACACTTTTTTGCTTTGGTATATTAACAGGAAGCTTTTAAAGGAGTAACACCTCAGATCTATAACAAAATTGTTTTCTTTAAAACAAAACAAATGCAGTAAAACAAGGCAGGAGGTCATGCTATACAAACCACCCCCTGGGATCCACCCTGCCTAACAGCCTCAGCTCCTTGAGAAAAAGGATAACAGGCCTGCAAATGTAAGCTGTCTGAAGACTGAGAAAGCAATAGGTTCTAATCTGTTTACATTAGTCCTTAGGAAGCAAATATTAAAACAAAAATATTCTGCTATCAGCCTCTGGATCTTCATGTGAGCTAAAGGACACTAAGTTTTTACAGGTCATGAAATATTTAACTTGGTACTCTTTTCCCTCAGAATCACAATATTAATACCCAAGTAAAGGAAAACACAAAAATTAACAAAATACTACTATTGAATCTTAAGACATAATTTTGAAATAAGAAAAATAATGTGATATAATTTTAACAGTAATGCAACCAAACATTTATTTCAAACCTAAAAAGCCTGCTGATAAGACATCCCCCAATTTTTCTGATCATTAAATAGGTCTTCTTTGTAAGGCTCTCAGGAGGCTAGATACCCAGCGAATCAATGGCACATCACTAAGTCATTGCTATTTATTAAATATACTCTATTGGTTGTACTATAGTTTATAAGCTATTGCATTAAAACTCCTGCAGTAAATGGCCTTATAAATATTAAATAATGAAGTTGTTGAATCAAAATTAGCTTGCAGCATTTTTCAGATCTGGATTAAAATAAATCTGGATTAAAATAAATACTGAGTTCATTTTGATATTAACCTATACTACTTTGTGCTAACCTAAACCATTTTTTCCCCTGACTTTCTTAAATCAAGTTGATAGCACACTTAAAAAAAAACCAATTTTTTAATTTGGAAAGAATTTAAAAGATACTGAAAAGTTTTAAGAATAAGAATGGTACAAGGAAGATCTGTATATCTGTTACCCAGGTTTATCTATTGTTACCATTTTATCCAATTTGCATGGTTCCTTATGCATACTCTCTCTCTGTGTAATGTGTATATGTGTATATATAGATGTAAGTACACATATTTTTTCTGAATCAGGGTCAGTTGCATACACAATGACCCCTTTACCCCGAAATACAGGATGTGTATTTTCTAAGAACAGGGATAGTCTCTTACCTAACCACACTACAGTCAAAACTTCAGTAAATGTGTTAATACACTTTTTAAAAAAGATTTTATTTATTTATTTGAGAGAGAGAGAACGAGCGGCAATGGTGGGGGGAGAGGGGCAGTGGGAAAGGGAGAAGCAGACACCCCGCCAAGCAGGGAGCCTGTTTCAGGGCTGGATCCCAGGACCCTAGGATCATGACCTGAGCTGAAGGCAAACGCTCAACTGACTGAGCCATCCAGGTGACCTTTGGTACACTTTTATTTAATCTGTGTTCTCATCTGTCTGTAGACCTAGTAATGTCCCTGCCTCACTGGCTCCGGTCCAGTAGTACCGGCTCCCAGTACAGAATCCTGTCTAGGATAGAATATGGCATCTTGTGTTTATGTCTCTCTAATCTCCTTTAATCTAGGACATTTTTAGAGCCATTCTTTGTCTTCTATGACAAAAGTTCCTCATTTTTGGTTTGCTTGGTATTTCCTAGGGCTTAGAGTTAGGTTGTGTGTTTCTGGATGGAATATTAGGTATTTCTGGGTATCTTCTTAGGGTGTTTCGTGGAAGCCCACAGTGTTGGTCTGCTCCACATTAGTGATGTTAATTTTCATCACCTAGTACAGTGTTGTTCTATGTCTCCACAGCAGAAGTACTATTTTTTTTAANATTAGTGATGTTAATTTTCATCACCCTAGTACAGTGTTGTTCTATGTCTCCACAGCAGAAGTACTATTTTTTTTAAAAAGATTTTATTTATTTTTTTGACAGAGAGAGAGACAGCCAGCGAGAGAGGGAACACAAGCAGGGGAAGTGGGAGAGGAAGAAGCAGGCTCCCAGCGGAGGAGCCTGAAGTGGGGCTTGATCCCAGGACTCTAGGATCACGCCCTGAGCTTAAGGCAGACGCTTAACAACTGATCCACCCAGGCGCCCCAGAAGTACTTTTTTTTTCTCTTGCAATCTGTGGGAAACCTATTAAGATCATGCAAGTATTCTGCCCCTCATGGAACTTTCTCCTAGATTTAGCATCCACTGACAACTCTTGCTTGAACTAATTTTGCCTGTGGTGGTTGTAAAATGTGCAAAACTCCTGTATTCCATGTTTACCAGTTGGCACTTGACATTCTACCACAAATAAGATCCCTCCTTTCTCCCTCTTTAAGTATTTATTCGTGGCGAGGACTTATGGATTCCTTTTTTTTCTCTCTCAATGGTTTATAATTCATTACTGCCCTTAAGCATTTTGTGCTCAAATTGTCCCAGATTTGGCTGGTGGAACTCCTTCAAACTGACTCCCATATCTTTATGACTTGGCTTATTTTTGTGAGAATTTCCTTATCTTATGTTCTAAGCCCATCTTTTGTTTATCTTTCCAGCCTCAGAATTGAACTTTTTTTTTTTTTTCCTGAGAAACCCTATTTCTTGGTAGTTGGGAGTGGTATATAAAATGGAAGATCTGGGTGTTAGGTGAGTTCATTCCTCCTGAGGTATCTTTGTTTCCGTGGCTTTTCAGCAGACAAAGCTATCTGCATGTATGTATACACGTACAAACACACATATATATACACATACCCACACAAACTGTGTATACATGCGGAGACACATACGTATTTAATTTTTAATAAAGATTTTATTTATTTTATTTTAGAGAGAGAGAACGCAAGCAGGTGGGGGTTGCGGGGAGGGGCAGAGGAAGAGAGAGAATCTCAAGCAGTCTCTGCGCTGAGTGCAGAACCTGATGTGGGGCTTGATCTTATGACCCTGAGATCATAACCTGAGCCAAAACCAAGAGTCAGACACTTAACCATCTGGTCACCCATATGCCCCGACACATACATATTTTAAAAATCTTGGGTTCACCCATTCCTCCAAGTCCAATCTATCACCAAAGGGGTTTTTCTCACCTTCCTCTATTCGCTATTTGTATGTTTCTTCTTTCATATTGAAAGCCTGCCTCCCAACCATATTGACACATTTATTCCTTCATTGCTATAGTTTACCCAAGATGGTTTCAGAAATATGTAGCCCATACCGGTACAATGAACAAAAAAAAGAGCTTAGGTTGGGTGTGCAGTTTTACTCCTGCTCCACAAGCTGCATAAGGCTGAAGATATAGATTTGAAGTCAAATGTTCTGCTCAGATTTTTCTGAGATTAAATTTTTTTTCTTTCCTTATTTACTATGAATACAGTATTCACTTGAAATATAATCGGATTCATTATTTTGGTTTGTTTTCAGTTTTAGATTTAAAAATTTTTCCTTTCCCATCTTTGTTGATTGAATTTTATTTATTTTTTTGAATGTTTAGAACAGTAACATGCCTCCAAAATTCAAAACTACATGAAAAAATAGAGTCAGAAGGGTCACTCTCTCCTACATCCCTTCTACCCTTGTTTTGTGCTCTTATTCTTCCTGTGTTTCTTTGGTAAAGATAACAGATAAATGTATGCCATCTTATTTCCCCTTCTTTTCCCCTTATCTATCTATCTAGTCATCTACTTTATTGCATTTTACTTAAAAATTTTTTTTTTTTTGCTTAACTATCTCCAGGAGATAAATTTATATCAGTTCATAGATACCATTCTCTTTCTTTTTACAACTTCATGGTACTCATTTCTGATAATAAACCAATGTTCTATGCTTGGGCCTTTGTCTAATTTCTGATATTTTGCAATTATAAATAATGTTGCAATGATTAAACTTGTGCATGTGTATTTTCATATTATTGGAGGTGTAATCTTCAGGATAAATTTCTAGAAGTGGGGTTGCATATGTAGTTCTGTGAAATATTGCCAGTTACCTCCAAATGGGAATTCTCCTTCATCTTGCATTTCCACCAGCTGTGTAGGAACATGCCTGTTCCCCGCAGCCTCACCAGCCAATGGAGTATGTTGTCAAGCTTTTTAATGTTTGCCAATCTAATAGATGAGAAATAGTATCTCACTATGGGTTTAATTTTCATTTTCCTTATTGTGAATAATATTGTACATCTTTCATTTATATAAAGGCCACTTTAATATCCTAAACATTTTTGTCTATGTCTTTATCAATTTTTCTTTAGGGTTTATGGTCTTGTTCCTCTCATTTTTAAAGCACTCTTTGTATATAGGTTTATTAGCTTCTTATCAATGTAATATGTGGCAATTGTTTTCTCCCAGTTTATCATTTGTCTTTTGACTTTATTTATGGTTGTCTTTTTATTGGCCATGCAAACATTCTTTATTTTTATATAGTCAAATTTATCAGGCTTCTTTTACTGTATTTACTTACTGTTTTTAGTCATAGAAGCCTCTCCATCCACCCAGGTAAAAGAGGAATTCACTTGTTTTCCTCTAGTATTTATATAATAATATTTTTTATATTTAGTTCTCAGGTACATTTGGAGTGTATGCTTGTGTAAATTTTGAGGAATTAATCTAATTTCATCTTTTCTTTCCCCAAATGGTTATCCAGTTATCTCAACACTAGTTATTTATTTATTTTTTAAGGATTTTATTTATTTATTTGAGAGAGAGCGAGAGCACGGGAGAGCATGAGCGGGTAGGGGGCAGAGGGAGAGGGAGAAGCAGACTCCCCACTGAGCAGGGAGCCTGATGTGGGACTCAATCCCAGGACCCTGGGACCAAGGCCTAAACCAAAGGCAGACGCTTAGTTGACTGAGCCACCCAGGCACCCCAACACTATTTACTAAGAAGACTGACTGCCTCAGTGATCTGAGATGCCACTTTGATCATATACTAGACTTCTGCATTTTGTGGGCATATTTGTGAACTCTGTTTTCTTCTGCTAGTATGCCTGTTTATTCATGCACCAGTATTGCCCTGTTTTAACCATGGCTTTGTAGAAGGCTTTAATGGCTGAAAGAGCAGTCCTTTCTAAAATTCTTCCCTTTTAGTGTTTTCTAGTTGTTCTTTCATGTTTTTTTCTCCCACGTGAACTTTAGGATCAATTTATCTAGCTCCATAAATAGCTTGTTGGTATTTTCATTGAAATCCCGTTAAATTGATAAATTAGGTTAGAACTGGTACATCGATGATGTTGAGATGCCCTAAGAACAAGAGATGTCTTTGCATTTGCTCATGTCCTTTTGGACAGCCCATTCTTTTTCTCCCCACTCTTAAAAAAAACATGTTTTTATTGTAACAAAAGCAGTATATGTACATTGTAGAAATTTAGAAAAAGTAGAGAAGCTGAAAATAAGACCATAAAAAGATACTATTCCATCACCTATTCATGATAAATATTAAATTCTTAGTGTATATACTTCCAAACGTTTTATCTAGGAGATCATACTGTCCATGTTGGCTTGTTAGTTGTTTTTTTTCCAGTTAACAATTTCCAATTTTTTGTGTCCAAGAACCTATGGACATTTTATCTAACATCCTGTTTGTATTCTAATTTCCACAATTGGACAGTGCATTCTTAATCAAAATGAATAATGATAGGTACTCTCTATTTTTTTTTCTGGTATGCTTCAATCTAAAATATACAATAGAATAAATAAGAAATTTAAATATCTGTGGGAAAGGGAAAGTAACACTTTGAATACCTTCTAGGCGCCTCACACTTTACAAAATGTTATTTAATTCGCAAAACAATCATGATGTTACTGATTTTGCTTTTTATTTCTCATATAGGGGAGTACTCTTTCAAAGAGCTCATCTTCCTTCCCTAAGAATAGTTAATGAACAGCAAGAGTGGGACTCATATCCTGTTCTGTGTCATCAATGTGCACTTTCTTTACCTTCACTACCTGTTAAAAAACAACATTGCATCACTCTTATTGCATCAGAGTTATGTATCATATACATTATCTCATTTGACTTTTAGGAGTACCTGTGAAGTCCATAAGGCATGGACTATTATTACACTGATTTTTCAGATAAGGAATTGAGGCTCAAGGGAGGGTAAGTGTCCCAAGACTGTGGTTAGTAAGTTCAGAGCTGGTTCTAGAGCATGTGACCACTAACCCTGTTCTTTTTAGGGTATCACACCAGCCTAAAAATCAAAGGAAAACAATTATACCTCTTCCTATCAATCTTAGGCATGGATGATTTGAACATGAATTCTTTGTAGGAAAATAACAATGCACTCCATGCTTGCCCCATGCTGGGTGGAAGACTTCCTTTGTTCACTGTGAGTCAGAGGGTAGCAGGCACTTTCCCTATTACTGTAGTTTTTGTTCCTATTGCCATCAGCTGTCTTACCAACAAAATATAAGAACTGAACTTGAATCAGTGGATCTCAATATTTTCTGTACACTGGTATCACCATGAAGCTTTAAAAATTGCAGACATCTTGGTCATCCCCCCAGAGATGTTTATTTAATTGATCCAGGGTATGACCTGGTCTTCAGGATCTTAAAAAACTACCCATGATGCTAATGTGCACCCCAGGTTGAAAACCACTGGCCTAGATGATTTTTAAGATACCTTCCTTCTTAATATTATATGATATTGAGGGGCACCTGGGTGGCTCTGTCAACTGAGTGTCCGACTCCTAATTTTGGCTCAGGTCATGATCTCAGGGTCGTGAGATGGACCCCTGCGTCAGGCTCTGCAGTCAACACAGGGTCAGCTTGAGATCCTCTCCCTCTGCTCCTCCCCCCACTTGCTCACTGCCTCTAACTAACTAAATAAATTTTTAAAAATCTTAATATTTTATGCTATTGAGATTTCTTATTCTGCGTGATTTAAAAGTACAAATTTTGGAATTAGTTGCTTTTTCCTTACAACAGTTGGATCTTAGGTAAACCACTGCATCTCTTAATCTTTAACTTCTTAGGTATTTCTTTAATCTTAATGCCATCTGTGAAACAGGCACAATTATGTGGCACATAGCTTCACAGAGTTAGGGCGCAGTTGCTTCCTAGGGTTTTTGTAAAAAAAAAAATATGATGATATATTGAAAGCACTTAACACAGAGACCTGCAGATAGTTAGTGCTCAATAAATGCTAGCTGTTATTTTCTCTCTGGCCACCTGGTTTCTCCTTGAGATGGTGATTTTGAAGAAAGGAGAGTGAATCCCAAGTTAGAGGCTAAATCATGGGATTTTATCTGGCCTGCGATACACCTGGTGTCAGGCTGTGTAGTCTTAACGGAACCTTGGATGGTAAGCAATAGAAAGTACCCACAGGGAGAAGCTGCAGAGAGAGACAGCCAAGGGGATGGAGGCCCACAGCTCCCTGGGGGAGAGTCTGATGGGAAAGGAGGGGTATGAAAAATCTAATAGGATTCACTTTGGGTGTTGGTGTGTACGTGCCCCTGGGAGTGTAAGAATGCATGTCTGGTTAAGTGAAATTTCTCCATGTGTCAGGAAATAGAAGATCATGAGAGGGGTGAAAAACAAGGAATTAAGGATATGAAGAGAAGTACTTAAGAACATAGAGAAATACTTTTTTTGTACCCCCCCTTTCCTTTACTGCCCACAGAATCTTGGCTCATTTTCGTCCACTCCTATGTGTATACTTTATCTTGGCTAATGTTGGAAGAATGAGAGAAAAATACGGACTTTTAAAAGTTTGGGATAACTTTGAAATCACAGATGTTGTATAACCAAACTCCCCTCCTTGCCTCCATCCTTCCTTCTTTCCTTCCTCCCACCTTCCTTCCCTTCCCTTTCCTTCCTTCCTTCTTTCCTTCCTTCCTTCCTTCCTTCCTTCCTTCCTTCCTTCCTTCCTTCCTTCCTCCCTTCCCTAACATTAAGAGCCAGACTCACTTAGTACTCAGTAAATGTTTGTTGAATTAATACATTAGATTTTGGGTCTACAGGGATTTAAAAGATTAAAAGACAGGGCTTGCATCCTTGAGAAGCTCATAATTCCCAAATTGTGGGAGGGTGTCATTCACTGGATTGACATGATAATGGGCTCGTCTTCCTCACTTCCCTCTGTTAGGGGATTTCTCATCCTTTACTGTGCACCAGAATCACCCGGGGGGTGGGGTGGCTTGTTACAACACAGATGGCTGGGCTCACCTGCAATTTCTGGTTCAGTAGTGCTGATGTGCGGCCCAGTAATTTGCATTTCTAGGAAGTTCCCAGGTTCTCACTTTCCCTCCTAATCGCCATCAGAGAATATGGCATAACACAGGCAGCTTTCTGAAGCCGTTTTGCCCGATGGTGGTGGTGAAGGGTGTTGGGGGCATGGCTGGATGCATCTTGTGTGTGTGAAACCCCTGACCAGTGAGGGGTACACGGAGAGATGAGTCAGATCTTTTGCCTTCTTCGGAGCTGCTGTGCTCTTCTAGCTCAGATCGTGCAATGAGCAATGACTGTCTTTTGCATAACAGCTCACCACAGCCCCATTTCATGGAAATATCTCTAGATGGTGACACATACTCTTTCAATCTAGAGCAGTTGTTAATATATTTTTTGAGTGGGTCTGTTTCCACAGGTACTTGGAAGAAGACATTCTGGGTATAGTAGGATAACAACTTACCAATTTTAGCCTCCTTTTAAAAATAGCATGCCCTCAGAAGATGTTAATTTCATAGTGGTGAAATAGGCAAAGGCTTTAAGAACCAGTTTTTTTTAAGGGGCCAAACTGCCTACATGCAGATGACTTTGAAGTCAGTATCTCATGTCCAGATTTCTCTGAGCTCTGGAGGTCTCCCTTGGAATCTTCCATGCATACTTTAAGCTTGTCATAGTCAACACAGAACCCATCATCTTTCTTCTCAAGCTCTCCTCTGTACCTCTCTTTTCTATTTTGGTGACTAACACTACCACCTAACCAGTTTCCTAAGCTGAAATCTTCCCGCATCCTTCACTTTCTAGGTCATGCAGAATCTTAATAGATTTGGTTGCTGTGCCCTGCTCTCTATTCCCTCAGCCATGGTCTCTGCTAGGCCCTGACTCATCTGAAACATCATGGTGGCCTCCCAGCTGGTCTTCCTGCCTCATTTGGTCCCACTGTGGGCCCATCTCCTTAAAGTTGCTAAAGTACTCTTTTAAAAATGCAGATTGGATTTCATGGCTTTATTCCACATGGCTTTCAGAATAAAATTAAAATTTGTCAGCCAAGAACTGGGCCCTTTAAGAATTCGCCTTTGCTTGCCTCTCTGCCCTCAGAGCTCACCACTTTCCATTTTATATCATTCACTCTAGTCCTGAAGAACCAACTGAAGGTCACTGAGGCGTTATTGTATTTTAAATATTAATACAAAACCCCCTTCATTTTGAAGTAGCTTCAAACAGAGAAAAATTGCAAGACTAGAACAAAAATCTGCCACATATTCTTTACCTAGATTTGTCAACTGTTAACATTTCAACACATTTGCTTTATCATTCTATCATCTGTCTCTCTTTCTCTTATCTACCTATCTACATAGTATTTTTTTTCTGAATCATTTGAGAGTAAATTATACACCTTAAGCTCCTTTTATCCAAGTGTGTATTTCCTAAGTACAAAGGCATTCAGTTGCACAAACACAGGGCAGTTATCAAATTCAAGAAATTTAACATCAACAAAACAGCATTACCTAATCTATAGAATTCATTCAAATTTCCCCAATTGTTAAAAAAATTATTGAAATATAGTCAATGCACAATGTCCAGATTAGTTTCAAGTGTATAAGATAACATTTCACCAATTTTTATAGCACTTTTGTTTGTCCTTCTCTGGGGCCGCTCTTTGCCTATAACTGCCTGTCCCCATAGTTTTCTTCAACGCGGACAGTTTTTTATGCATCCGTGGCTGCTTCCAGTCTCGTCGGTCTTTCTGGAATACTCTTTCCCTCGTTACCCAACAGACTCTTACTTGGTCAAACTAGCACTTACCAGCACTTGCCCAGACATGTTCTACATGACCGCCCAATCTGATTTCCCCAAATCTCCTCCCCTGTTGCACCATATGAAAACCTTCATTCTTGCACTAATCACACTGCTGTTCTTATTTGATCTGTAAGCCACTCAAGGACGAGGATAAGACTTTAACGTTTTATCATCAGTGGCCAGAAAAGCACTGAACACAAAGTTTGTGCTCAGTATGTGTATGCGTCGTATTTTAATAGGTGTGCTCCCACGAATGAGTGTTTAACACTTAGGGGTCAGTACTCCTGATATCCAAAGAGCTCCTCCTATTAATAGAAGTATGAGGACATGGGCTGGTAGGAGTGTGAATTGCTAACGCCTCATGCGAAGGTAACCTGGCAGTATCTAACAAAATTAAAAATTTCAGTTTAAAAAATCCTATTTTGTGGGCTACATATTGTGATAAACAGGGACCAGTATGAAAAATCATGAAAGCAAGGAAGTTTACTAGACATTATTTACTGTAATTTTAAAAAATACCAGGGACACCTGGGTGGGTCAGTCGGTTAAGCGTCTGCCTTCAGCTTAGGTCATGTTCTCAGAGTCCTGGGATTGAGCCCCACGTAGGGCTCTCTGCTCAGGGGGAAGCCTGCTTCTCCTTCTCCCTCTTTCTGCCTTTCTGCCTACTTGTGCTCTCTGTCAAATAAATAAATAAAATATTAAAAAAAAATACCAGAACGTTCATCATCATAAGAATAGTTGATTATGGAATATGCATACAATTAAAAAAGAATGAACATTCTGGAACATCCATATGGTAAAATGGTTTGACTAGGAGGGGGCACAAGGGAACTTTCTAGGATGATGGAAATGTTCTGTATCTTGATAGGGGTGTCAGTTCCATGGGTATCTGCACTTGTAAAAATTGATTGAACCATACACTTAAGTCTGTGTCTCAATTATATTGTTAATTTTAAAAATGTGCATAGCCCTGGAGCTAATTGCCCTGTTTTGGGGCTACATTTTATTACAAAAGAAGCACATATATATAAGGATAAGTTTGCAAGGAAGTTTGTTGTAATGGTATTTATTATAGTAAAACAACAAAAACAACCAAAAACTTGGAAACATCCTAAACATCCTAAATGTTTGTCTCCAAAGGAATAAATATATTTTGATATAGGTATAAATAAAAATGATGTAACTACTTAAAGAATAAGTACAATCTAAATGTACTAATCTAGAGGGATGTATATGATATATTTTTAACAAAATACAAATATATAGTATATTATTGTTATAAAAGTAGTAAAAACTTCCATATAATTATAAATGTTTTTAGGGCATATGGAAAAAGGTATAAAAGAATCCACACCAGATTTAACACAGAGAAACTAGTACATGTTTCTGCAGTTTGTATGTATTTTTATAACTAAAAAAAAAAGAACAAACAACCCACCAAAGTGAATTCAGTCACAAAAATACACGCAAGGAAACAGAAAAGTAAATATAGAAGAAATAAAACTAGTTGGGGCTGAAGACATAGTTCACGTTTGGCTCAATTCCAGTTGTCATTCCAGTCCAGCTGTCATTTGCCTTTTTGTCCTTTGTCCAATTGTCTTTTGTTGAATAACACTGTTGAATGAATAATATGAATAAGTGATATAAAGAGCTCCCATAAAAGAAATCAGAGAACATTACATTGTGTTCCCATTGAAGCTAAGCATGTGAGTGAATCAGCAGACTGGTTGGACTGGTGAACCACCAAGTTAGCAAATTTGACAACTTTTGACAAATAACGATTTATGTTGTGGGGATGAGGCAGAGATGTTTTCATGTGTCTTGTATTTATTTGACCAAACCTTTTTTTGAGGGATGCACGATTATGATGTACACAGAATGGACAAAATGAAAACAAATGTTTGTGCGGTCAGGCTTGTCCTTCAGGCTGAACCAGTCCACAGACCAACACACCCGAGCCTCTCTCTGTTTCTATGGAGGCAGCGTGCTGTAGGAGAAAGAGAATGTTAAAAAAGGAAGAAAGAAGCAAAGAAAGAAAATAAAAGAAAGAGCTCAGGCTTTCTGGTAAGAGAGGCAGGGGTTTGAATAATGGCTCCTTCACTTAAAAGCAGCCAACGGACAAGCGTCTAACTTCTCTGCATCTCTTTCCTCATCGGAGGGGACCGCATGGTTTGCTGTATTTAAAAAGACAGCGCAGTGCCTGGCAAGTATTCGGTACTTGAACAGATTAATGTACCTTCTTTTCTAGTTGCACGGTCATATTTACACCTGCCCAGCAACATCCTGGTATTTTTCTTTTGGCATTTCTGATCTTAGGAGTGCAACTAGCTCAGAGACAAAGGGTTTTATCTAGCCACATAGGTAACTTGCCATATTTCACCTGCATTTGACACGTCTACTTCTCTCAAGTCTACAACTTCCCATCACAGAGCTGGCTTACCTCTGCCCTTACTTCCACTTTTCGTCTTGAGCTGTACAGTTTTAGCCGAACAGGATCCTTAAGTCTGCATTTGTGATAAAAGAGACAGCAGCTTATACTAAAGTGGCTTTCTCTCTGTGTGTTGAGTCTGCCTGACTGATAACAGATCAGAAACAGCGAGTGGCCTTTGAAATTGAAACACTGACTGTAGTGGGGAAAATGAAAGGATCTTACGTTTTTGATCAAAGGACGATATCTTCCAGCTTAGAAAGGGGGTTATTCTGCCTGCCAGGGCCTCCTGTGCTACGACTTACCCTAAGGAAGAAGATTCAATTTCATAGCTATTACATTGCTACATAATTTTAAAATATATTTGTAGATACACATTTCCTCATTTTGTTTTCCTTTTCCAACTGCTGTCTTCCAGTCTGGCCTCCAGGCAAACTGTCCTGTGGTTCTTAATTCAAACAGCATTTAAACAATTCTCTGGATCCTTAATCTTTAATGAACATTCACTACTAAAGAGAAGACAAACTTTATTTTTTTTTTGAAGATTTATTTATTTATTTTAGAGAGAGAAAGCACATGGGGTAGGGGCGAGGGGAAAGGGCAGAGGGAGAGAGAGAATCTCAAGCAGGTTCCATGCTCAGCACGGAGCCTAACATGGGCCTGTATCCCACAACCCTGAGATCATGACCTGAGCCGAAATCAAGAGTTCGATGCTTAACTGACTGCACCAGCCAGGCACCCCAAGAGAAGATGCACTTTAAGTAAAGGGAGGGCATTAGATAAAACCGAGGATGTCATGATGAGTGGTAGGTATTTAGTGGGACAGTTTCTGGTGTCATTCCATAGGAGGAGATTTGTGTTATTATTAAAACTGGCTGAGGGAGAGCTGGAGGTGGGGAAAAGGCAAAGGCCCAGCCGAAGAGTCCAAGATCAATGTGTTTGCCCAGGTGTCTGAAATGAGGAGAGATGCTCAAGGGAATGAGGAGAGAAGGGTCATCAAATTAGATGAGAGAGGAGGATGTCCATAACTGACCACTGGGAACAGTGTCAGAAATTGGACAAGGGATGGACAGATGAGAAACAACCTGGAATTAATTCCCCAAAGACTATATTCTGTTTAGGCAACCAGGGTATTTTGTGGGGGAGATGTTAAGTCTTTATTGACTTATGACTTTATTGACTTACAAATTATGTCAGTTGCTGGCCTACCAATCATAAATCCTGCCTCTGTTTGTACCCAGTATGCATGTGTATATGGATATGGATATACACACACAAAGATACACACTCATAGCCAGTTATGTTGTCTTATTTCAATGTAGACTTGGCTTCTGCATGTCAGTCCAGTTATTTGTTTCTCAACCACTCAAGCAAGATCTCAAATCACAGATATTCCAGATTTTTCTCTCTACTTAAGTACCTAATCTCCATTTATATTCTCAACTCCTTCTCATTCCTCCTACCATTGGCTCTTTAGGCTTCCGTCTATTATGGCAGCCGCTAACCACATGTGGCAATTGAGTACTTGAAATGTGACTACTCTAAATTAAGATGTGCTGTGAATTTAAAACACACAATGAATTTCAAAGACCTACTATGAAAAAAAGGAATGTAAACTATTTCAGCAATTGAGATAATATTGTTAATTACTTTAGGAGGGCAGAAAACCCTTGTAGGGTCTGTGTCTGGGGATGAGGAAGAGGAGAAGGCTGGTTCTGGCAGAGTCTCATCCTTGGGGCACTGATATATAGAGGTCGGGATACTGTTTGAGGGTGCCTTTGGCTCATCCTCAGGTATGGAAGAAGTCACAAACATGCCAATTTGTCTGTATAATTACAAAAACCAAGTAAGTGGTCTTTTGTATCTTCTTTGGCCTTTTGACATTTAGCTAACATCCTCACTTTACACTTGCACAGTATTCCTTCTCTTTTCTTGTCATACCATGGGTGAAGGAGCCTCCAGGCATTCTGGGACCTGAGCAGTTTAGGAAATTAGAAAAGCAGAGAAAGACTAACCTGTCAGGCAGGAACCACTTGGCTGCAGAATCTACTGAGGAAAGTCGCCTGCACTTGAATAATCAAGAGACATGGCGGGTGTGGGAAACGGAGACCTGCCATTGCTAGGCATCTGATGAGTAGTTAGGGGTGAATCTGTAGACCAGGCCGTGGGTTGAGTCCTGGTGGAACTAGTAACAGACCCAAAAAGAAACACCAGTGAGGTAGAATGAACTCCAAGAGGAAGAATGTGTTTTAATGAGGAAAGCCTGACGAGCTGGGTCAAAGGAGGGCAGATAGATGGATGTGGACCTTGACCAGGGCAGTTTTAGTAGAACAATCAAGTAGAAGCGTGGCTGAAGTGAACTGAAAAGAGAACGGAAGAATTGGACACAATGAGCATGGATAACTCTTCTGAGCAGTTGAGCTGTAAGGAGCAGGAAAGACATAAAACAGTGGCTAGAAGGGTGAGTAGAGTTAAGAGAAGGTTTTGAAAAAATGAGAGTGTTTTGGAATGCTAATGGGAAAAATCCAGGAGACAGCGAAAAACTGCTGATGTGGATAGAGGGGAGGCAGTGTGCTAGATTAGGGTGAAGAGATAGGACCTGCTGTGCACGTGGGGGGATGAGCCTTCCCCGGGAGCCCCAGTAGTCCCTCTGTGCAGCAATGAGAGAGAATGTCCAACATATGCACCCAGATGCAAGAAGGCAAGTAGATGTGGTGGTGGTGGGGGTGCTTTAGAAATTCTCTTCTGACTGCTTCTGTTTTTCTATGAAATAGGAAGCAACATCATTAACTGAGAGGATGATGTCAGAAGTGCTGGAGATTTGAAGAGTGGTAATAAAGTGTGAAACAGGTTCATGGGAGGGCGGGGGAAAGAAGAGACAGGACACATGCAATAGAACTTACGGGTAGCATTAAGAGCCCATTTATTTCTAGTATGATTAGTTACCATGGGTGTAGGAGCTGGATTTAAACAGTGTTGCAGTTTTCCCCACTGCAAGCATGAGGTGAGAGGAACCAGAGATTTAAGGGTGTGTTTAAGGGAGTGATTAAGATGACAGACCATGGATCTTGGGCTGGTTAAGGAGTGACGGCATGAGGCAGATGGTTTTCTGGTGGGGTCAAAGCACTATGTGAGCTGGACTAAAAGTGAGCTTTGGAAAGATGGACTAAAAGCGACCAGAGTGGGATGCTTGGAACTGAGATTGCAGCGGGGAGACGCTGTTGGTAATCACAAGATCTAGGATATGACCGTGGATGTGAGTGGTCAGTGTAAGGTGGATGAAAAGGTCATTGGTGGAAAAGAGGTTAAGGAACTGAGAGACCAGGTTATTGAAGATCACGTATATATGGCAGTCCTGAAGAACTATAATGGTTGTGCTACGAAAAAAAGCTACACTCTTCGAGGAGTGGGTGGGAGTAACTTGGAGGTGATAGGTGACTAGGATGTGGAGAGGAAGTGGATGCCGGGTGTGATGAGATCCAAAGCTGGTAGTTTTCAGGAGGAAGGCAGGGGAGTGGGCCAGACGTGGCAATGAGGAGCACGAAGGACGCCACTCCAGCTTCACGTCAGTGGTGTGTGGCTCACCACCTAAGAATCCTAAATTTAGAGCCTTTGATTGCAACAACAATGCAAAGCAAATGTTGAGAGAGGAGACTGAGGTTTCAGGGGATTTTGCTGATGATAAATCATGAATTTAAGAGGGCCTAGCAGAGGTGTTGTCAGGAGTTGGTAGTGGTGGAAGGTAGTGGCAGAAAATGGGGTTTGCAGATCTGTCTGGGGACTAGAATTGCTGGGATGAAGGAATAAATGCATAATAAAATTAACATTCATAGTCACAGAGAAGATAATAGTCTGAGGCTGTGAATTTTGAGGGAGGAATCTTGCCAGGAGTATATAGGGTCCAGGAGTTCCCATCTGATCCTGCTGATGAAGGCATGAGAAAAGTCAGGGCATCCTTGCTTGACTGTGAAGGGCTAGAGCACTGCTTCCGTCAGAGGAGGGAACAGAGCCAGTGAATATGAATGGGGTGAGCAGGACCAAGTGAGTCAGTGGGACACAGGGGTGATTACCTCAAGACGATACCCCAAGGGGCCAGAGAAAGGACGACCCAGTAACAGTCTGGCCTTCTAATAGGACAGTGGTTCTCAAACTTCAGTGCACATCAGAATCACCTAAAGGCTTTGTTGACACCACATTGCTAAGACTCCCCTCCTTTGGCAGAATTCCTAATTCGGTAGTTCTGGGATAGGGTCAAGTATTTGCATTTCTAACAAGTCCCCAGGTGATGTTGGTGCCACCGACCCCAGTACAACACTCTGAGAAGCACTGCTCAGTTCTAAGTGTGTTCTCAAGGACGATGGCCTATGGAGAGCAGCCGAAAACCTCCAGAAGGGGTGGTTGGTTATCCCTCCCCCCAGTCAAGTTCACTGGCCCTCAAGTGCAGAGCACCTGAAAGCAATTGCCAACCTTGACCTGAGGGCGCTGTGGCTCTAGCCCTTTGGCTGGCCAGATCTGTAGTTTCCTAGGAGAGACAGATAAAGCGTAAGCAGCTGCTTACTCATTTGGAGTAGGCAGGACGAGCACGAGGCTGGTTAGTCAGTCTGGTTAATGGAAGGTTGCAGCTTGGTGGTCATTTGGGTATCTCATATTCACACGGGGCATACTGCAGAGCAGAACTACATCCAAACGAAAAGCTCTAGGCATCCTGACTGGATCTAAGGTTGTTAATACTCTTCCATGCTGTCAGGATTATCTCAGGTGATTGGCAGAAAAGAGAGCGAGCAAAGCCTCCATTGCTGAGAAGGGTCGGAGCAGCTGGACCACACTCATACCTTGACCCTCCTGTCTTGCTAGCTTTCACCTACCCCCGCTCCTAATAATGGCTACCTGCACTCTTTTCCTGGTTCCTCTGCTCAACCTCGTGTTCCTTCTCCCACTTTCACAGCTTCAAACATTTGCTCTCTTGACTTGCCTCCCTCACCCCTTCCTCTACCTAGGCACACATTTGATCCTCCCATCCGGAACAATCAAATTCCCTGTGAACCTCTCAAGCTATTGCTTTCACTTGCATCTTCCTGTTTCCATCAAAAGTGTCCCATGGGGAAGGCACTTTCTTTTCTTTTTTTTTCTTTTCTTTTTCACGACAGCAAAGAATCTGACTGTTTTCGTCTAAATCTATTTTGGGAGACAAGTCCAGCACCTCCAGCAGGGACGGTGCCAAATGATGGCTTCTGATGGCTTTAGCGTCTTTGTAATTTCCATCGGCCTCCCAAAGCCACCCACTTAAACACACAATCAAGTGCATAGAGTGAGCTTGCTATACAATAAAGTTTTAAGAAAAATTCTTTTGCCCCGACTTATAACAAGATTGCCTCCCTAAGTACTTTTAGGGAGAAATTTGGGAGCTGCTAGTGTCCTGTCTGTGGCTTAGGATGTCCCCTCAGGCCTATATGGAGGCTGAGACTTTCGAGCCTCTAGACTTTGGGAGCTCAACACACGTCCCAGGGACCAGGGCTCAGCAGCACAACAATCAACGAGGCCACTGGAAACCTCCACTGATTTTTGCATCTCCTACAGCAAGGGTTTCCTAAGCTTTCCTGATCATGAGAATGACCTGAATGCTTATTAAAAAACAAACAAGCAAGTTTGATGTCTCTGCTATAATTTGGGTTCAGTAAGTCTGGGGATGGGGGCTCAGGAGTTTTACTTTTAACAAACATCCTAAATGGGATTTTGAGAATATCTTACAGCATTTAGGAGAGTGCCTAGTAAAACAGCTGTACTCATACTCAATAAATATTTGCTGAATGGAATTTAATGTGTTTATTTCTATTTTGTTATTTTGCTTTACAGTGATTTGTGCTTTTACATTTTTGGGGAACTCTATTTTCTGTTTTAAAGGGACATACCACTATGACTCTTTAAAGCACGCTAGCCCTGCAAATTGTATCAAGTCGAGCATCGAATACTGGAATTCAGTACTTGTTTTAATGGTAGAATTCACTTGTGGGTTTCTCTATTGGCTGTATTCAAAGTCTTTACCAACATTGTAAGACCTTGTATTGCCGAACCTTCCCAGAGAAACCGTGTCTCATTGATGTAAATGGAATATTTCATCACTTGCTGATTATGAACTGTGTTTTAAATTTACCCTGGGAGTATATGCTTTATTAAAATCATGATATTAGATTTAACTTCCTAAATCATTTTATGAAGCTAAAGTGACATTAATACCAAAACCTAACAAAGTATTAAAACTCAAAGACTGTGGGCTAATTTCTCCTATAAACACAGATGCAGAATTTTTAAATAAAACAGTAGAAAATCAAATATAGCATTATATTAAAATAACAATACATAATTAGCCAATAACTTACAGGAATTCAGAGATGACTTGATATGAGAAAGTATATCAATGGAATGAATCATATTAGTAGTTGGAAGGAGAAGAACAATCAGATGCTAAAAAGGACTTGGTGAAACTCAGCATCTATTTTTTTTTTAAAAGACTTTTACCAAATTTAGGATAGAAAACTCTTTCCTTGTTGACATTTTGGAATGCTTGTTTCAAACTACTGTTTTGTATGATATTTAATGGCTACCAGACAAGGCATCACTGTCAAAGTCAGAGTCAAGAAGAAGGATCCTCACCAGCACCTTTTTCATTTACATTCTTCTGGAATATTTAGCCGATGCCATTAGATTTGAAAAAGAAATAAGAGGCATAGGCCAGATTATTCTTTGATAATCTTTTGAGTTCTAATACTTAAAACAGTAGGGTGCTGGTGAAGCCTAGATGACCAGAATAGAGCAGAAAGGATAGAACAGTCCCAAGTCAGATAAATAACACAACATAATAGTGACATTTCTAATCTGTGGGGGATAATGATTAGCAAACGGTGCTTTGTGAAGTGTTACAGGCTGATGAAGAAAATCCCTTCCTCTGTCCCCCCTCACCTCTGGCTCAACTAACACAGCTCCACTTTTATTTGTAATACACACAATGGCTTATAAGATTTTGTTTGGAGAAAGCTTTCCACTATTTTATTTTAGATTTTATTTATTTGTTTATTTGAGAGAGAGTGAGAGAGAGAGAGCACAAGCAGGGGGCGAGCAGCAGAGGGAGAGGGAGAAGTAGGCTCCTCACTGAGCAGGGAGCCTGATGTAGGACTCAATCCCAGAACCCTGGGATCATGACCTGAGCCAAAGGCAGACACTTACATGACTGAACCACCCAGGCGCCCCTCCATTATTTTAAATTGGAGTTCTAAAAACTGTAGAAATAGAAGATATTTGAACAAATGGTCAGTTATATGGAAAAGAATGAAGTTAAGATTTTATAATGCTATCATATATTCCAGATGGATTATGAACTAAGTATAAAAAATGAACTCATTAAAGAACTTAAAGAAGAGGGGCGCCTGGGTGGCACAGCGGTTAAGCGTCTGCCTTCGGCTCAGGGCGTGATCCCGGCATTGTGGGATCAAGCCACGTCAGGCTCTTCCGCTGTGAGCCTGCTTCTTCCTCTCCCACTCCCCCTGCTTGTGTTCCCTCTCTCACTGGCTGTCTCTATCTCTGTCAAATAAATAAATAAAATTAAAAAAAAAAGAACTTAAAGAAGAGAATGTAGGTAAGCATTTATATAATCTTGGGGTGGAAAAAGGCTCTAAGCATATAAAGTAAAAAATTATAAAAGAAAATATTTATAGGTTTAACTATCTAAAAAAGGAAAAAATCTGTACATCAAAAAGCACTAGAAAGATAATTAAAAGTGATGAAATAGCTAAATGCATCTGTAATATATTATTTCAAAAAGCTTAATAATCTAGGTGTTCTTATAATAAAAAAAATTGAACTTCCCAGTAGAAAAATGGATAGGCAATTTGCAAAACAAAAAATTCACACTGGTCAATAAGTTTAAAGAAACAGCATGACTAGTAGTTGGAAAATGAAAATAAAATGGATACCATTTTTTCTTTTTATCAATTTGGCAATAATCAGAAGTAATAAAACCAGTATTATCAGTGGCACTAAGACATAAACTCTCATTTGTGTTAAAGAGGAGGAGGGCAAGTGTAAGTTGAAAGCAATTTGGTAACATGTAGCAAAAGATTTAAATTTGTGTATCTTTAATATAATGTTGTTATTTTCCAGAATATAACTAAGGAATTGATATAAGTAAAAGGAAATCTATTAAATCATTGTGCACAATAAGAAAACAATGGAAATAAACCGTGTACCTAAGAAAGGGGGATTAGTAAAATAAATTCTTAATACATAAGAATAAATGAGGAATAAAATAAATTTATAATAAATATATTATAATACTAATAAAGTATATTCTTATAATGAAATACTCTGTGACCAATAAAAATGCTATAAAAGAATATTCAATGACAGAAGAAATTTTCACAACCTATGTTTAGAAAAAAAAAGCTATTTATAAAAATATTGGGTATGCTATGATACCTAACTTTAAAAAGTGTGTATATATGTCTAGAAAAAAAACTGGAAGAATGTATATCAGATGTTTATTTTGTCTAATTTTGAATATTAGGTTTTTGGGTGTTTCTTTTTTCTTCTTTTTTGTATTCTTCTATGTTTTCCACAATTTCTACCATAAACATCTGCTATAGTTTTAATCATAAGAAACAGGAATTTTGGAGATCACTTCGATTTGTTTAATTTTAGCTTTTAATTAATCCCACGGTGACTTTGGATTGAAATTCAGCCTCCAGTCTTACTTCACTTCAATGCACCCTATTTTTACTATCTACACTTTCTTCATAAAGGGTGGATGGTATTTTAATTTGCTGAGACAAATGTGGAGCAAATCTTTTACATCTGTGTTTACAATTTTGCATTGTTGTGTGATTTGGGGGGAAAAAAAGGTTTACATTGTTTTTATTAGCTCCGTAATTATTTTGTGTAGTATTCTGCCATGACAGCAGAAAACTTGAAAATGTAATTAAGAAATTCTCAAGCACAGCAGGAAATTTTGCGGGAAAAGAGAACCTTGAATATGAAACTCAATGATCAAGAGAAACAGGGACTTGCAAACTGCTTGTGAACCTTGACACAGGAGGAACAGTAATAAAGCATTGCATCACTTCAAAACTGTGGTGATTATAGTCTGAGACATTTTTCTTATTACTTGATGTAGCTATTGCCTTGGTGATTTCCATATTGTTTTTCCCTTGGATAGTTGAGTTTTTCTCAATTTATTTTGCAAGGACTACCTGTTGCACTATCTCAGGGAATCTATGAGGCATGATTGAATAATCCTACACAGTTAGGCAGGGACTAGAGATAGGAGCTGGGCCTCAGCACTGGCTGTGTACAACTGAGAGATTGTGTAGCTCCTGTATGTCCCACAAATCCCCGTGTGCCCGAGTTTCTCTATTTTAACCTTGTCTGGCCAGTACAAACGCTCTTCTTCCCTGATTCCTGATGGAAAATTATTAAAACTTAATCTTGTCCTAAATCCCAGCCTTTGACAAACCTATTTTTGTTGAGATGTGACCCTGTTCTCCATGCTTCCTGCTATTAGCTGGAATCTTTTCCCAAACCAGATGGACCACAGAGGTCCATGGTATTGTCACCCCTTGACTTCCCCAGTCACTGATAAGTGAAATTGCAGGTAGGCTCCTTGTGAATCCGTGTCATCCACATCAAAATCATTCTCTTCTTAGGAGATATAGTGTGTACCGCTGACCATCGGTTTTAGTTCTCTCCCCAGGCTGAGACAGTTCCCCTGCCTTGTTCTATCTGACTCATGGAACATCACTTTCCCCACTTAACCTATGTCCAGAGCTGATTCTGCCTGAATTATGACCCCATTTTCCCCCAGGATATGGAGGTATGGTTTAAAAAGGAACAATTGCTAAAGTTTAGAGAGAATTTTCTTTTTCTTTAAAA
Organism: Ailuropoda melanoleuca; assembly: GCF_002007445.2. Classification (NCBI taxonomy): domain Eukaryota; kingdom Metazoa; phylum Chordata; class Mammalia; order Carnivora; family Ursidae; genus Ailuropoda; species Ailuropoda melanoleuca. The sequence continues at coordinate 24,583,855 of NC_048223.1, read as the reverse complement.
TAAATTATGTAATATATTGCTATGTGTATTAGAGGTTAAATAAATCTGAAATGCTTTTACTTATTTGGAACTGGGGTCAGATTGACCTCATAATCTTTGGAATAAGTTCAAGTGTCACTATTTTAGCTCCTTTGGAGGACATTAGGGGAAATAGGTCATTTATAGACAATTCTATGTCATAAAATAAAAAGTGTGATAGTTAGGTAACTGTTTTAGATAAAGTCTGCACTTTTCAATGGACAAATAAATAGATAATGTCAGAGATGTATTTATTACAAAAATCTATCCTCATATTTTATTTAGTTAGAGTCATTTATAACCCTAAGAAAAAAAATTGCTAGCTTGAAACATTCATAAAAGAGCAAACAAATACCCTTGGGCAAAGCATCTACCCACATAAATTGATTTCTAAATAAAGATTCAATTTAGATTTAAAAGTCTTGTATGCACCCAGAGGTATCTATTGCATCTGTAATTTCCTTGTGGGGTTCTAGTGCCTGATTGTGCTGTCATCAACTTCTTATTAGTTGCTTTCACATGGAAGAAGGAAAGCTTCCAATTAGCACAATTTTTTAATGAACATGTGTTGGGAATCATTGCCAACATATATCACCTCTCTTATGTTGATCTAGTCTTCTCTTTATCAACCTTTCTGCATTTACTGTTTGGATCACCTAGTGAGCTTTGGGTTATGATACTCCTGGGATGAAATTTTTTTTTTAAAAGATTTTATTTATTTATTTGACAGAGATAGAGACAGCCAGCGAGAGAGGGAACACAAGCAGGGGGAGTGGGAGAGGAAGAAGCAGGCTCCTAGCAGAGGAGCCTGATGTGGGGCTTGATCCCATAACGCCGGGATCACGCCCTGAGCCGAAGGCAGACGCTTAACCGCTGTGCCACCCAGGCGCCCCTGAAATTTAAAAATGGGAAAATCTTTCATTTTTTCCTATTTATTGAGAAATATCATGATAACCTCAGATATTGGTTGCATTAAAATTAAAAAATACAAAGGTATTCTCAAACATTATTTTCAGATTTGTAGTTAACCCTCCATACCGCTGAGAGAGCACGCGATCCTGGGAGCATGCTCAGAAGAACCGTGTTAGGCATGAGAGCTGCAAGGTTTAGCCTCTCCTCTCTTGGCTTGTCTTCTTGCGGAGAGCCACTGAGATTGCAAGACACAGGACCAGCCTTTGTGTCACAGAAGTGCATACATATGGAGCATATTTTCTTCCCCACCCCTCTGAATTCATCAGGAATAACAATGATTTCCTCATGGGCTTCCATGCCATTTTTTCTCCCTTTGATATCAGCCCTGGAATAGGCAATATGTTTTTCTTACTTATGATCATGCATTTCCAATTTATTAACATAACCCAGAAGTGCAGCTGTCCCTTTGTCTGCTTGGGTGAGTCTAAGTTCCGCACAAATTTTTGACTCAATCTGGCCTTTTTGCTGACTTCCATGAGAAATTGAATCACACCAAGCATATCCTGGGTTTTGTCATTTGTGGAAGATGGGCACATTTTCTGGCTGAAGTCTTATTACAGGGCATTTCATTTGGGAAATTCTCATCACACTTTCTCCTCCTGAGTCTTTCTCTGCCTGCCTCATTGCCCAGCAGGGGTTCCTTTGTGCCCTTTACCCATCTCAGCAACTCCTTTTGCCATACCTCATTCTATTCGCATATTTGTCACTCAGTAGAAGTGACAATGAACTTGAAGGCTGGGCTGTTTCCTTTGGATTTGTTTGTCTATGCCTGGAGGAGTAACTAGTACATTGCAGTTAGCTCTCAATAAACATTTGAAGAATAAATAAGTGAACAAAAGGAATCATTAATTATGAAGATTTATTCTTTTTACTCTGCATGGGAGTAGGGAGTTTATTCTTTGGTTTTCTTTCCGTGTTTATCCCTGTTATTACCAGTGTTTATGCTAGTAAGGTGAAATGGAAAAGTGAAGCAATTAAGAAATTTAAATAGCAAATCTATCACTTAGATTTTGAGGGAGAGAATTCATGCATTCATTCATTCATTCATCTGGCCAGTTAATAATTTTTGAGAACTACTATGCCCTGACAAAAACTCTATCCTTGACTAAGGACTAGGCCTCGACCTTGGTCCGCATGTCTGTCTTTGGTCTGTGCAGCCCAATCTTAGCAAAGAATTCTGCTAAGACAACCCTTATTCCCTTGATATCTGATCAGCCGGACCTGCCCAGGGTAAGGATCCTGTTAGGTCAGTTTAGCAAGAATCCCCCCACCCTTGATGTCTCCTCTTAGTAATTAACTACTCTCCTTCACCTTTAACATGCTCCTTGGCTGTAATTCCCCACCTGCCTTTGCTATATTCAGAGTTAAGCTCCATCTATCTTGCCTACAATAGTAACGGTCTTTTTAAAAATTTTTATTTATTACAGGAGCCCACACAGGGCTTGAACTCATGACCCTGAGATCAAAAGTCACATACTCTTCTGCCTGGGCCCGCCAGGTGCCCCATAATAGTCTTGAATAAAAAGTCTTTCTTACCATTTTAACAAATGTCGAATTAATTTTTTCCTTACCAGTGTCAGGCATAAAACTGGCGACTTACTAGCTTTCATGGAGCTTAACTTTTAGTTGGTATAGCGAGAAAATAAGCCAACACTGCCCCCCCCCACCCACAATTTCATCAACAAGAACACAAAGACAAACAAACGTGAAAAAATAGCAAATAAGCTAAGTCTTTCCCTTAGGTATAGAGATGGCCTCTTTAGGTTGGATGAGCAGAGAGGGCCACCCCCAGGAAGAAGATGGTGAAGCTGGGAGCTGAAAGGCCAAGCATCACGCGGAGATGAGGGAAAAGGCGCTGCAGGTGGAGATCCAGGCAGGGCGTGGGGGAGGGAGTTGTAGGAATATGCTGGGACACAGTGGGTGGGGAGGAGACAGGCGAAGGGTGAGGCCAAGCAAACCAAAGCCAGGTAGTGATGGGAGTTGTAAGCTAGGAAAAGAGTTGGGGGTTTATTTCACGGAAGAGTGGTAGCTTGGGCTAAAAATATTTGGATGTTGCCTGGGTTTTTCACATTGCATTGCTTTCATTGGCCAGTCTGAGAAATTGTCAAATGACTTCCTCTTTTTAAACTCTTTTTGAAGCTCCCCTCTGCCTGCATTTGTTATTTTGCATAAGATGACTGAAAAGTGGGGAATGACTGTTGCTCGGGGATATTACCATTTTCTGTGTTTCCTATAATGCTCTAAGGTAAAGGAAAAAAAAATTCCTAGATAATAGCCAGTATGCAGTTTGTGCTTGGTCACTTTTAATTATTTCAGCTCCTCTCTGGGACCCTTTCCCTCCTGGAGGGTTTTTCATCATATAAAAGATAGGTCTGCTTCTTTTCTTTTTGCTTGGGTAGTCTTTACCCATATGAGAAAATGTTGAATGTTTTAAGTCATCCTAAGTTTAGCAACCTGGTCATATCTCAAATTCTTAAGTCTTCCCAATTATTGTTCCAAATGATTGTCTGCTCACTGTGTTCTTTCTCAAAGAATCTACATATTTAAGTTTATGACACTATCATCATTTGAGACTTAATACTACTTCCAAAAAACTTTCAGAATCTTTATGCTAGGCATTTTATTTGAAGAGCTATACTGTAATTTTCTATCATATTATATTCTTTCANCTTTCTCAAAGAATCTACATATTTAAGTTTATGACACTATCATCATTTGAGACTTAATACTACTTCCAAAAACCTTTCAGAATCTTTATGCTAGGCATTTATTTGAAGAGCTATACTGTAATTTTCTATCATATTATATTCTTTCAAAAAAATTGTGATTCTGATGGTTACATTCTGTCTGGATCACAGGATGGGCATGTTTTTATTTAACTTTATAAGAAACTGCCAAACATCTTTCCAAAGTAGGACCATATATTACTTCCGTCAGCAATACCTGAATGTTCTAGTAACCTCACACATTTTTTCAAGGACAGGTTACAGAGCTGCCTGGGCATCCTGCTTTAGGTAAAGTTCTTTCTATCATGTGCCAATCTGTTGACCCCTAAGACTCTACATGGTCCTAAATTCTTTCCTGAAAAAACAAATAATTCTTTGCTTCTACTCTTTTAAATAATATAGTCAGAGAAAGTAAGAGTGGACTTATTTCTAATCTTGTATGAAGTGCTAGGAGAAGGGAAAGTGTTCTTTCTCTGTGGCTCGGCAATATCCTGATGACCCCTTCCAGATAGAAGGGGAGAATCGAATTCATGTTTGGTTTACTGTGATTTTTTTTCCCCTCTGGCGTTCTGTCATGCATAAGAATGAGGGTAGAAGAAGGTTAGAAGTAATTATATTGAGAACTACAATAGATGCCAAGCTTTAGTCATCATTGTATTTAGGGCTGGAAATACTCTGGGAGGTTGATTCAAATCACCTGCTTTTACAGATGATGAAAATAAAACCCAGAGAAGAAAGTAACTTGTCAAGGTCATTCTTCTGGTTGGTTAACCCAGCCAAGGTAAGAACTGAAAACCTGACCTGTTTAGTGCTAGTTTTGCTTTGCTTAAGAATATCCATTATCACTTCCCTAAATAAGCCTGGATGTTTTCTGCGTATTTCTTTGTGAAAAACAGGTTTTAGTTCAGAATTACATGTGGTGACATATACAAACTGGTCAAATATATTCTTTAGAATTGTTGTAAAATAAAAAGACACTGTAAAACAGTTCCATGAAGTAATTGGGTCTGAAATATTTTGAAATTTTTCCCTCTTCAAACTAGATGATGTTATTATGCAGTTAGTTGCCGTGGGAAAGCATATGTTAGCTGCCAAAAACCTAAAACAGATTTGGATGTTAAGCAGGTAAGGTTAAGGCACAGAGTACAATTCTTGTAGAAGAAAAGATAGTATCCATTTGAAACACCACCTATGTGCTAGGAAACGTCTAGTAATATTTTTTCTATGCAGCTTGGAGGCTTAAACACCTTTATTAGTCTATTCAGATGAAAGCATAGTTTTCCAATGTCCACATTTGTTGGAGCCCTAAAAGTGATTCTTCCAGGAAGACTTCAAAAACAGTCCTTTAGGCTAGAATTTTTCGTACACTGTTTACTTTCATACCAAGAAAGCCATTTGTGGTCTCCAAACAGATGCCATTTGATTTTACCATACCGTTGACCGTGTAGCTCAAATGCACTGTAACGACAGAAACAGGAAGTGGATTTCGAGTGTTTTTTTTTTTTTCAACAGCTTGTGGCTTTGAAATGAAGCCAATAAATCCCTTGATGCTCCAGATAGTTTTCAAGTCTTATTTAGAATATTTCTAGAAGTCAAACCATGAGCCATTATCCTATGTAGATGAAGTCTTATATAATCTTATTTATATTCAACTAACCATTCGACTTCAACTCCATTGAACTATCTATCTGGATCTTTGGCTTTTCAAAACCTTTATTGGGGAAAATCCTACAGTTCCATCAAGGCAGAGTGCCTTTACTCTGGAGGGGTGATGTATTAGCCTTCCCAATGGTATGTATATTCATCACCAATGCCAAAAAAAAAAAAGCATTTTATACATGCTTCATGAGTAAATAAATTGAATTTTATCTTGCATAAATAAGTATGAAAACATACATTAATAAGTACATCTGTTAAGACTATCAAAAATCTGGATCTTGTTTTCTCCAACTCAATCTAGATCAGCGGTCAATAAACCTTTTCTCTAAAGGGCCAGCTAGTAACTATTTCCGGCTCTGGCTCTGGCCATACCATCTCCATCACAAGCACTCATCTCTGTTGCTCTAGGGCAGTAGCAGCCGTAGACAAGATGCAAACAAATGGAGGTGGCTGAGTTGCGATGAACTTTATTTACAGGTAGCATCCCCACAGGCTGTAGTTTGTGGACCCATGATCTAGCTACACAACATTGTGCTGTATATGAAAGCAGATGAGGGATGAAGGATGCAAGCATCAAAAGTCCTTTCGGCTGTAATTTGGTGTTTTTCTGCCTTTGTTCATGGAGTCCAGGTATTTCTACTTCATCTTCTCACCCAGAGATAGTGTTGTAAGAGGCTTTCCCGTTTTTGTTAAGGGAAGCACAGACATTTCAAGGCAATCTGCTTTGGTCTGTGCTGTGTCCTTTAGAACTTAGCATACCACCTAGGATTAATAAACTCTAAATAATAATCATTTTTCATTTCACCACCGTACCCTTAATGGTGTCTCCTCTGGCACCCCCAGAGGTGCTAACCTGTAGCTTTTACAATGTTCTATTGCACATTGTCAGCAGCACCTTGCTGCTGAAATCACACTCGAGAGGGAGAATTAACTGCAAGGCTGTAAGTATTCCTGACAGCTTGCTCTTGCTCGGGTTTGGCTTCTCTTGTCTAAAGATTAAAAATCTTGTCACAGCTGGTAAAAAATCAAGTACACGGAAAACCACCGAGCATCCACAACTCACAAAAGGCACTTCCCTAAAAGTGAGAATTCAGATGAGGGGGCTAGATCATATGAAGGAAGATGGCTGGGAAGTGACGGTCAGGTATTTCCTGGGGGGGAGGGGCAGGGGGAAGGGGTATTTGTGCCTGCGAGCGTGTCTTGCAATAGCTGTGAAACTTTCTTTCGTGATTAATCAAATAATTTCATTTTTCTCACTTCGTTTAGACAGATCCAAACTAGTAGTACGATTTTTGTGTGTATTTGCTCTGAAGATGAGCTTTCTTTACCATGAGCCTAATTTTTCTTTTCCTCTGTCTTTAGGGCAACGGTTATAATATTGTCATTTTGCTCTCCTTTCAGAGTCTTTGCTCAAGCTGGACCTGTGCCCAAAGCAGCAGGAGATGCTGTCCCGTAAAGCCAGAACATTTTATAAGTACTGGCAGTGAAGGTTTATTACTTCATTTCCAAAACAGCCCAGAGAGCCAGTGCGGAGGTCTCGGGAGGAGAGCCGCCCGGAATCTGCGAGCACGGACTCTCACGGTGCTGAGTCAGTCCCCGGCTGAGCTGCCTTCGTGGCCTCGGCTCCGTGCCTTGGGTGGGGATGAGCAGAAGAGGCCGTGGGGATTTCGGTGCTGCGAGTCGTGCTGAAGTAACTAGTTAGGCGATACAGTGTCCATTAGGCAAGCCTGGGGCCAGTCGGGAAGACTTACGATTTGAATTTGGATACGCGATTTTGACAGTCTTAATAAACGATCGGTGGGGCTGGTGAAGTTTTTTTAATTTGAAGGTATTAAAAGGTGTACCAATTCCAGAAAAAAAACCCTATGTGTTTGTGCTCTTGTCACCCAGAAGCGGCCATTATGAGGAGTTTGTTGTATTTGTTTCAAGTCCTTTTATAAATGAAACGAGATCATATTAAAGATCAGAGGTGACGTGTTTGTTCCTTTTCCCTTGCCCACCTCAAAGGTAACCACTGTCATCTGTGGGTGCCTTCGTCAGGGTCCTGGTAAGAAAAGGACGTCACATTCAAGATGGATAATTTGTGGTGTGTGGTGTGTAGGCCGGTGGAAGCAGAATGTAGGGAAATCACAATGGATATCAGGGTGCCAAAGCCTGTGGGTTTAAAGAAAGGGGAGGCGGGAGGGAACAGTTACCGGACTCTGGAGGAGAGAATTGTGTGGTGGTCTGGATAAGCCCTGCGCCCTTGGGTTGCTGGACAAGCCCTGCCTAAGGCAGCACTGCAGGGATGGAGAGGGGCAAACAAACACCCCAATCTCATTTTCCTTCTGCCCGCTTTTTCTTCTGCCCTCTGGTTGCTGGCAGTGCCCTTACTGGCCACACCCAACCCGGAGCAAGAGGCCCCAGATGTGGTCTGCACTGATCAGCCTCTCATGGCAAGGAAGGAGGTGGGATATAGGCCCAGAGGGGCAAATATAAGACATCCAACACAGCAGGTAGCCTGAAACTATTATTTCTGCGTGTCCCTGTACATTACGATATAATAAATAGTATATAGCAGGGGTCCACAAACTTTTTCTGTAAAAGAGTGGACAGGAAACATTTTGGATTTTGTGGGCCTTCTACAGCCTCTGTCATATATTCTTCTTTTTTCATTTTTACATACCTTTAAAAATGTAAAAACCATTCTCAGCTTACAAGTTATATCAAAACAGGTCATGGACTTGATTTCGCCTGTGGGCTGTAGTTTGCTGACCCCTACTGTATAGTAACAAGTTTGTGTGTTTAAAAAAAATTTTTTTTAAAAAAGATTTTGTTTATTTATTTGACAGAGACAGCCAGCGAGAGAGGGAACACAAGCAGGGGGAGTGGGAGAGGAAGAAGCAGGCTCCTAGCGGAGGAGCCTGATGTGGGGCTCGATACTGGAATGCTGGGATCATGCCCTGAGCTGAAGGTAGATACTTAACAACTGCACCACTCAGGCGCCCCTGTGTGTTTTGAAAATTTTGGCATAATTTGTATTACACTCTAATTCTTTTCTAACACTGTGCAACAAATTGTTACAAATTTAATGACCTATAAGAACACTCATTTATTTTCACACAGTTCTGAGGGTCAAAATTCCATGTGGGCTCACAAATGATTACTGAGATAGGAGCAATCAATATCTTGGTTACTGTGTTACACAGCTTTGGCTTTAATGATGGAAATCTAGTAGAGATATTTTTGTCCATGGGACTTCCCAATGGTCTTCATATTATATCCAGTGGGCAGCAATTTACTGAGCCCAGCCATAAGGCTGAATTTAGCCATTGTCATGAATGAATGTGTTGTATGGACAGAAGGAAGAGTATCTACTATGCAAATGGTACCTCTGACTGACTTGGAACCAGTGGAACATGATCCTTGTCCTGGGTAGCTTACGGCTAGTGATAGAAAAGGCATTTTGTTGTTCTTTGAATATGACTGAAACAGATAACGACAGAGAAGCAGGAAATGGGATGTCTTCTCTTTGGTGAGGATGACAGGGTGCCTCTAAATCAATGAGGGTACGCTGTCTGAAACTGGATTGAACTGAGAAGACATTTAATCTCATATAGCAAGAGGTTCAGAGGTAGGGTGGCTTCAGGATGGGTTAATTCAACAGTTCGACCACATTATGGAGGACCCAGGAGCTTTGTATCTCTCCCTTCTGCCATCCTCGGTGTTGATTTTTCCTCAGGTTTCAGTAAAATGCCTGGGGTAGTTCCAGGCATCATGTTCAGACAGAAAAGCTTTAGACGTAAGGGACTGCCTCTCCCAGAAGGGAAGAAACTTTCTCCAGAACACCCCTTCCCCAGGGGCATTCTTTTCATATCTTACTGGTCAGAGTTGAGTTGTAGGCCAACTTCTGAACCAACCCCTGCCAAAGGGAGTGATATCACCATTAGACCAATAAGGTTTATTTCTGGAACTGGGGTCAGTTTCCTCGAGGCACATGGCTGCTGGGTGTGTATCTGAACAAAATCAGAGCCTTGTTAGGAAAAAACGGGATGGGGAGAAGCAAGACTGGAGGCCAGTAACTGTTCCCACTGTGTCCTGACAGTCCACATCCTTTCAAATATATTAAAAGGTATTCGTAGCCACATTAAGTATAATTTCTCTACAACTATATAAAAATAGAAGTGCAGTCATATTGGTAATGCAACTTTATGTTTTGAGGGCATTTTGTTAAGTAGTTTTTCACTTCGATTTTGCAGGTTTCTTTTCATATTTTGGAATCAATAAATCTTTTGTCAGGTCTCAAACACTTCAAAATCCCTTGATTTTGAAACTCTGGGCCACATGAAAGTGGGGCCACTTTCTAGCTGGAGGTAGGATAATGACGACAGGACTTTTGTCATTTGTAGTTGACATAGAGGGTCATCTATCTGTGGCATGATTTCAAGTATATGGAGAAGGGCTGTTTTCTTGTCCAGGGGACCAAAACTTTTATTGTGCAATTAATGATAAAGCTAAAAATACAAAATCCTTGAGGTAGTACTTCAAGCTTCACTGAACCCATATTGGCAGCTTTTAAAAGGGAAAAGATGAGAGTCAGAGCAATAGACGCCACAGAAGCAAGCCAGTAGAGCCTAAGTAGGATACCAAAACCCAAATTCTTTTGGGCATCTATTCTGTAGTGGTAGGTCTTACATCAAATATACTGTACTCATTAATTCCATAGATATTTATCAAGCACTGCTCTGGAGCAATACCTGAAGGATATGATGAGAGATTTAAAAAGTATGTAATCCAAGGTTCTTTTGTCTAAGGAGGCTGCCATGTTGGAAGAAGAGGATGAAGGTCGAGGATGAATTTACAGTCATGGATTTAAAATATCAGGGTATGATTTGGACTATTTAATGTTATAAGTAAATTAAATTAAAACTTTTTGTTATAGGCCCGTGTTCTGTGAATAGTTCTTGTTTTCGGCTCTTAGGACCCTTTATGTTGTATGATAGTTACTTTTAGACACGCCTTTTTCTTCCTGACTAATCTATAAATTCTCTGAGGGCAGGGATTATGCCTTTCTTATCTTTTACGTCCATGCTGCCTAGGAGGGTGCTGTGCACAGAGGTGTCATTAAACCTAAGTGAAGTGCATATACACTAATAGGAGACCTGGCCCCCACGACAAACACACACCCAAACAATACAACAGAAAAGACACCTAGTGCTTCTGACTCCCTTCTGACAGATTCCGTGGGAAACTGAGCTGAGATTAAAGAACACTTGGCTTTATTTTTAACTCTCTGGCTGTTATAGTTTGAGCATAATGTTGGTTTTTCTTTCCCAGAGCAGAGCTTGTGAGATCCGTCAGGTGAAATGTGTTGTGGAGCATACAGGACAGCAACATGTCACAAGGCGAGTTGAAATGGAAGAGCATCTCCTCACCCCAAGCGGTGAAGGCTCCAGGTGCTTCCTCCCTGTTCTTTTCTCTGGGCTTTGTATGTAAAAATTGTTACAGCAGTTTGCTTCCTGCTGAGTGAGAATCAATTTAAAGCAGATTTTACATATTTATTTAAAAATGGCCTGTAATGTATTTTAGAGTCAGTATTGATTCCACTTGTCTTTGTGATTACATCTTTGACTGGTGTTTTTGTTATGTTGCAATTGCACAGTAAAGTAATAGGCTCTGAGATTCTATCAGTGCCTACTCTTTTCATGTTGCAATTGCTTGATAATAATTCGATTGCATCTCTGCCTGATGTTTTAATACTCCTGTCTTCCAGATTGCTCTTACTGGGGAGATATTTACCACAGTGAGTTGCTACACCCTAATAAAAACAAACAAAGCAGGAAAGCATGTGGTTGCATAGACTTCTTTGGGTGACACTTGTCTGGGCTGACAGTGTGGCTCAGGCTGACTTTCACAGATGCCATATGTCCCAGTTATCTATTGCTGCATAACAATCCACCGCCAAAATTAATGACAGAAACAACCATCATTTCATTTTGCTCACGGATTTTATGGGTCAGGGATTTAAATAGGGAAGAAGGAAGATCGCTTGTCTCTACTCCACGAGGTCTGGAGCCTCTGCTAGAAAGATTCAAACAACTGGAAGTCACATTATGAGCTGGGGACTGGAATGATCTGAATGCTTCCTCAATCGCGTGTCTGATTAATGGGCTGGGGGGAGCTGAAAACTGGGCTCTGCTGTGTGTGCCTTCTGGAATGCCTGCCATGTGGCACAGGTTTCCTCAAAGCATGGTAGTCTTAGGGTAGTTGCCTTCTTACATTCAGGGCTCCATGAGTGAGTGTTCCAGTCAACGAGATGGGGGCCACATGACTTTTTCTGACCCAGCCTCAGAAGTCATGCAGTGTTACTTCTGCTGCATTATCTTGGCTGCAAGTGAGCCACTGAGATTGGTCCACATTCAACCAGAGAGTAATTAGACCCCACTTTTTGGTGGGAGGACTATCCAAGAATTTGTTGCCATCTTTAAAATCTTTACAGTAAATGCTTTACCTTTTGGTCAAGTCTGGTTTCCATCTTTTTAAAAAAATTTTTTAATTTTTAAATTTTTTAAAAAATATTTTATTTATTTATTTGACAGAGAGAGCACGCTTGCGCACTCAAGAGAGAGCACGCGGGAGCGGGCGGGGGGGAAGGACAGAGGGAGAGGGAAAAGCAGGCTCTCCTCTGAGCAGGGAGCCTGTTGATGGTGGGCTCTATCCCAGGACCCCAAGATCAGGACCTGAGCGGAAACCAAGAGGCAGACGCTCAACTGACTGAGCTACACAGGCACCACCCCCCATCTTATTTGAATTAAAAAAAAAGAATTCATTTGGTAAGGAGTGCATTTATTGAGTACTTATTAAAACATGCTGAGGCATGATAAGGAGTAAGGAAAATGAAAGAAAAAACCTTCTTTTCTTACAATGAAGCTTGCAATTTAATCAGAAAGGTGGTATGCAAATATATAAAAACCTGAGTAACATATTTACAAAGTAAAGTATCAAGGAGTACAAGTCAATATGCCCTAGAACTTTGCAGTAATAGCTGTGGAATTTTTATAATATGCAAATATTTTGGATCTCATCCAAAATATAACTACTCACAGTAGCAAATATCACCCAAGCAACTCTTAGAAGGCTCAGGAGTCTATGAAAAGAGGTGTCTGATGAACATAGAATGTTAGAGTTGGAAGGAACTTTAGAGATTATTAATTCCAATTCTTTCAATATGTAGGTGAGGAACTGTAGGTCCCAAAATGTAATGACACTGGCAGTTCAGGAAGGGGGAAAAATAGTGCTTATTCCATTGGGTCACCTTAAGCATGTGAAACGTTAACTTGTATAGGTTTCAGTTAAGTCTTAAATTGTGTCAGTGTGATTGTATCAGTCAGCTGATACAGTAACAAATTATCTCCACATCTTAGTGATTTACGAGGGAGGTTTATTTCTTACTTATGCTACAGGTCCAGGCTGGGTCAGGTGTGGCTCTCCTCCATGAAGGTCTTCACTCTGGGACCAGGCTGGCAGAGCAGCCCATTTGGGACGTCTCTGGTTGATGCAGGGATAAAGAGATCATGGCAAAGCAAAAGCTGGCTCTTAAAGCTTCAGCTTGGAAGTCACAGGCTAAGCCTGACAGCCAAGGAGCAGAAAACATGACCTTTTCTGAGGCAAGGGGTTGCCTGTGGAGAGGGGCAGCAAGTATCTTGAACAAGAATACAGTTCATCACAGTGAGGTCGGTAAAAGTACTCAATGAACAGTGGAACTCCAATGATGCGAATTGTTCTTGATCTGTCCAGAGTCCACCAGCCACCAGTGACACAACTGAGGCTACAACAGTATTTTCCTCTTCTCCGGAACTATTCACTGAACCTTTCTCACCATGTTAGTGCTTAACAAGGCATCTATTTTAGAACTGTCAGTCAACATATGCCCCGTGCCAGATATAAGGACGATTTTCCCAAGGATAAATCTTTATATATATTTAAAAAATATATATATATATTCTCATATATATAAAATATATGTGTATATATGATATATGTTTAATATAGAATCTGTATATATATAATATATATATTTTGGTAAGGGGTGTTCTTAACAGCGATTGCAGCTTTCAGTTTGATTGATAATTTTATACTACATGCTAGAAAGCCTTGTCACATGTGTCTTAAATCAGCCATTTCGACCTTCTGTGTTTTATTTGTGAAGAGGAGACTTCCATCACATTTTTTTTCCTGACAGAATTTGTCCTTAAAAATACATAAATTCCATTACAGCTCTATAACTCCTCCATAATTGCCTTATTCATCTCTAAATTATGCGTAGAGGAGGCAAGATGGATGATACAAGCTTTTCAATGTTTTATGGAAGAGTTAGATTCAGGCTTCTTGGGAACAGTTTCTCTCAGCTCTTCTTTTTCAACTAATTCAGGTACCAACACTCAGAGAAACTCACTCGCTGTAGAAGCTGACCTGCACAATCAATCGGATCGTTCGCCAGGCTGAAGGAGCGGTGATGTTTGGATCTCCAGAGCTTTCTTTGGGGGGGTAACCTTTCATGTGGGGTCACCAGTGGCTTCCAGATTTAATGTACTTTCACCAGTGGGTTTTTGAAGCCAGCCTCCACTCTGCTCTTACTCTAGTTTTTGTGGAATTGGAGGGGTAGAATTGACATGCTCTTTCAGAGGAGGTAAATTGAGTTCTGTCTTTTAGCTACGGACTGTTGAACAGGTTGCAATTGTTGTTATGCTACCAGCCTGGTGTTGACCTTCATGTAGGAATTTGTGTATATTTTACAAAGCAAACATAAATCCAGTGAACCTTAGTCATGGCCAAAAGCCAAACTGAGAAAACCTCCGAAATCTGGATTAAAAACCCATGGCAGCATTCATTTCATATAGGTCAAAGAATTATAAAAGCGGGGGGGTATTAACTTTGAATAGCCCAGCTCTCCCCCTCCCCCGACATGCAAAAAAGGAAAGTTCTTGGTAAAATGCCATTATTTTCACAAGGTAAAAAGCAAGGGATAAAGTAACAGGATATTTTTATATTAAAAAATAATAACAAGGTCCTCATTGACCCGTTCCATCATTAGCTTCTCCATCAGTTCACACTTCAAAATGTTTTCTTAAATGGTGATGTATTTGGCATGTGGGAGTAAAATTTGAAGTGATAGCCTAAACTTTTAGAGGAAGCCAAATCTATTGCAGCAGCAAGTTAACATAAAATAACATTCGTGAGAGATGTTAACTGGCTAATTAACCATGCACTGCATGAGTCTAGACCCAAGTTTGCATACCTCCAGAGGAATAGTCTACAGGAGCCTAGGAAACCATTACTGTAACCACTTTCTCATATCCTTGCAGGAAAAGGAAGACCAAAATGTGCTCCAATTCTGAGATATGGTCCGGAGCACATATTTATTAAAAAAAAAAAAGGTCCTATCCATCAAATATAAAATAAATGTTTGAATATTACAGCAAACACTAATTTGATTGCAAATTAGTGGGCATTTTTAGAATATCAATGGCATGTGTGAGAATGAATTTTAGATTTGATCTAAGATCTCTGGGGTTATTTAGCTTCTGTTTTCTATTGTCCAGGAGGAAAGGAACAAAAATAACTTTAATTCTTCCTTTTGTGCTTGTGAATGAGTGGTCTCCTGGCATGGACCTTCAGTATCTTATATTTTTCACTCATCTTATACTCAGGTTATAAGCCTGAGTTTATACTCAGAGAATGGGAAACTACCTCTAAATTCTTTGCTTCTGTGTCATTTTACATAGCATTCATTTGAGAGCACTTTACCCCACCTGCATATAAAATTACACACACATATACATAATACACACATTTACATATATAATTTCTAACCAATAGTCGTTTTGAGTGCCCACAACATTAAAGTAAAACTTCAGGGGCTTTCCCAAATTCTGAGACCATGGAATGGGCTAGGGGCCATATATGTAGTGCCATTTTTCTAAGGTGTTATTTCTCTAGAATGCACCATAGCGTATAGGAGCAGGGCTACCTGGCCATGAAATGGGACAAAATCCTGCGAAGCAGAATTTAAAATAAAGGAAAAAGATAAGAGGTGGAATAGTGTGAGCAGTTAGATTTCGCTGTGTAACAAAGACAAAACTTCTAGTGGCAGAGCTATTGGCCAGGGCTGCTCTGCTGAGCTCCAATGGGCTGGCACAGGCTTGGCCCCAAGCTGCATTTTCTATTTAGGTCTGATCCGTGTAGTGGTCATTTTTCTGGGGCCAGCTGGCTGCTTAGGACCTGGTCTCCTTATGGTGATGGCAGAAGCTCAAGGGCATAGCCCAACTAACCGCACTAGCCTCTGCTTACGTCATGTTTGCTAACATCCCAGTAGCCAATTCAAGTCACATGCAAAGTCAAGAGGGGTTGGTGTATAGTTCTCCCATGGGTGGAGAGAATATTTGCTGGACAATGGTCCAGTCTGCACAGATGGTCTGCATAAAATCTTCAGTGTATTGCTCTTTTATTGTGTGGTAGGAGGCTGGCTGGTAACTTGGTAGTTTGATGGGGCTGCAGAGTTGATGAGGGACTTGTAGGCCTTGTTAATAATAATAATACTAACATTACTTATAATAACACATAACATTTATAAGGGCAGGATGTTGTAGGCCAGGCTAATAAATAATAATAACAGAAGTTACATACACGTTTATGCTTTCGACACTGTTCTAAGCACTTTACAAAAATTTATGTATTTAATCCTCACAGCAACCCTATAAAGTAGATGCTATTTTTATCTCAATTTTTAGGTGAGGAATCAGGGGCACATAGAATTTGGGTGGTTTGCTTGGGGTCACATAAGTCTAGTAAGTGATGAGCAGAGATTTAAACCAGGTGGTTTGGCTCCAGAGTCCATGCTTTTAACATACACCCCCTTCTGTTATTTTACGGGCTGAGGGATGACGTGATCTGATTCACATTTTGCAAAGTCATTCTAGATTTTTTGGTAGAAAGAATGGGCAAAAGCATAGAAATAGCAATGTCTGTTAGAACAATGTTTCTCGAGTGTGGTCTGTAGCCTGCTACTACGACTTTGTTATCAGCCCGAGACAAAGTAAGCATGGAAATCAAGAGGAAGCTTTTAGAAACTCTTGCGGTGAATTTGACATTGTTTCCAGACCAAAGTGTGTGATCATTATCCTAGTAGTTCATTTTTACTGCGTGTTACAGAGGTGTTGGTTCATAATGGATTGGAAATAAAGTACAAAACAAAAAGAACACTGAAAACAACCGTCCCTTCGTCACAAACAGCTTGAGAAACCCTGGGGAGATTAGTGCAATCATCCAGGTGTGTGCTTATTGATAATGCTTTGAAGGAGGATGGTGCTTGGGAAGACAGCAAGTAGATGGGTTTGGGGACGCCTGGGTGGCTCAGTCAGTTAAGCATCTGCCTTTGGCTCAGGTCATGATCCCAGGGTCCTGTGATCGAGTTCTGCATCAGGCTCTTTGCTCAGCAGGGGAGCCTGCTTCCCCCTCTGCCTGCTACTCCCCCTGCTTGTGCTCTCTCTCTCTCTCACTCTGACAAGTGAATAAATAAAATCTTGAAAAAAAAAGAAAGTAGATGGATTTGATAACAATTTTAAGAATGGGTCAGTCCTACTTGTTAACATCTTAGAGAGAGGAGGAAGAGTAGGAGACAGGTTTAAAGGAAGCGTTCAAAGATGCTCCTCTCCCCCCATTTAGACACGGCCCGCATGTAGCTTGTGACAGCAGTTTTAATGAAATATCACGTAGGAATACAATTCTATTTGAAACCCATCAAAGAGGAACTTAGAGGAAACTTTTGGTAATTTTCAGTGTAGGTGAAAGCCTGTTTACTCTTTTAGAGTGATCGATTCATCTTGGTTTGCCTGGGACTTTCCCAGTATTCACGCTGAAGTCCCACATCCTGAAAGTCCCTTCAAGTCCCAGGCAAACCAGAGTGGTTGGTCTCCCTCTCTTTTATATTGTGAATAGTAGTTTATGTTATACTGGTGGTACTTGGGCTGTGTGCATCTTTTTCCACTTTGCTACCAGCACATCTGGTGAGGTCCTTCATTCCCGGGATGTGGGAGCATGGTATAGATGTCCAGAGAGAAAGGGGGATTTGAGTGAGCCCTATTGGAAGAGATTTCAAAAATAATAAAGAAATAAGAAATAGGAATAAAATGAGATGCAATTATTCAGACAGATCCTGGAATGTTTTCCTGCAACCTGGAATTTCTCACAAATTCTTGACTTTGCTGACTTTATTTGGCCATGGGGAAGAGACAGCATGAAAGGAAACTACTCTATCCTTGTCCATAGGGAAGAGCTGGTGGGGAGCACGGTCAATAGTGTCAATAACTTAGAAAGGACATGGCTGTTTCACCTTAGAGTGCACAGAAGGACGGGATAGAACATGATGGCAGGGACCCATGATCTCCTTGCAGAGAGTTGACTGTGATGATTCTAGTCACCACCTGAGGAACACTGCTTTCAACCTTTCAGAGAGTTGACTGTGATGATTCCAGTCACCACCTGAGGAAAGCACTTGTTGATGCAAACATGAGCTTCTCACGTAGGAAGCTCATCTTGACCCTTTCCTGTGTATGCAGGAAGTGGATTAGCTTCCATCCCACCAGCCCTGGTGCTGTGTAGTGTGAACTGTGTAGCTGAGGGCTAATTAGCTAATGTGTTTCAGTCTAGGGTGCTATCTGAATCATTAATTCTGCTGTACAGATCCAGTCTTCATGCAAGGGTCTTGGCTTTTTAATATAGCATTTCTACCTTCTCTTGGTCCATATCCTCACTCTTCCCTTGCGACTGTTTTCTCTTGGACCAGATGGCTCCTAAATCCTGTGCAATTCTATGTATCTGCTTGAAAGGATCATCCTTAATCTTGAACTCGGCAACCTTCACAGATCAAGTGTGAATCTGCGTCCGAAAACTAAGACCACACCTCTATTTCACCTATATCACCATCATCTGGGATTTTCACTCCCTGAGACTGAGACCTTGCCTCCCCTTAATGGTCTACCCCCATCAGTAGGGGTGGCATTTGGCTTTGTGTATTCAGCTGCTAACCAAACACCCCAGGCTTAGAAATTCTTGAATACTGACACCAACTCCAATTAAACATGACTTTGACAACCCTTTAGATATTCAATATTGGTTTACTGGTTACTCCCATTCAAGGGCCAGTCCTGCTGCTGGGCCGGGTCTCCTGTCACAGAAATGGTTTCCTCTCTTTCCCACTGTGTCTGAGTTCATAGGATACCTCTTGACCAAGCTCACTCCAGTGATGACAGCTGGGCCTTATAAAACACAAAGGATGATGATCCACTATGTGACTACCACACAAAGGAGAAAGAGGACAGCTGCCAGGGCATATGGTGCAATTTCACAGACAACAGAGAGGAAACAGGACTGCTCAATTCCATGTATACTTCTGGCTTCCTTATTAAGTAGAATACTTGTCAAATGTGGTTAAGAGAGAATTAATGTCTGGGATGGGTGATGAGTAATAAGAGGGCACCTAATATTTAAATGAAAATTCTCACATATTCAGGTAAATTACTCCAGGATTCTGACAAACTTCTCGTATGGGATTATTTAATCTTGGTGGATAATCTTTGACGAATCTGAGAGACGCAGGAGACAGTCAATCATACCATTTTCCAAAAAGGGAAAATACAGATTTCAGAAATTAAAAACATATAAAATTAAAGTCTTTTTACTGAAAAAATTGAGAATACATTTTTAAACAGATGGTTCTTAGTGCTTAGAAAGAAATGCGTTGGTATAATCCAAGGGCAATAAATGGCAAATAAGTCGTTAGAAATCAAGGCAGCTTTATCTCTCTTTCAACCTCATGCTCTTTCTCTCCATTTGCTCCTGTATCTACATCTCTCTAGCCTCTGATTCATTTTTCTTTCTCTTCCAAAGAACAGCTGCTGCTTCCTCTGCTCTTCCTGCATGACATGTCATAGCTATCACCAAGTGGGGCTATCCTCAGATTCTGAGTCCACATTCCTTCACATGTCAGGTACTTGTCCTTGGTACAAATTCCAGAAACACACATTTTATGACCCATTAACAAAGCAGCCACATTTGACCCACAAGAGGGGTCAAAACAGAGTATTTATATTCTTATTGGTCAAGAATTAATCTGTGCAGTGGGACTAAGACCACACTTCCTCTAAAGCTTCTATTCCCACCTTTCAGAATCAAGAAGAGACTCATTTACTGGGGCTAAGAATTTGCCTTTCCAAACCTTCTTACCTAACATCCTTGATGATGATCAAGGATGAAAAAGGAGTTCCTGAAATACCCCTTTTCCAACGATTGGACACTCACAGACTTGCCACCAGTCCCTTGAATCCATAAGGACCAATCTTATTTAGTATTAATCTTTGCTTAAACAAGTCACTTCAAAAACCTTTTGACATACAGGGCAAATTTCATTGTCCCCACTCTAATGTCCCAAAGACCTCTAATCCTCTAATCTATTTTCATCTGCTATGCTTCTTCATATCTTGAAACCCTTCACAGAGTGCTCTGGATTTCATGGTCTACCATCAGTAAAATATCATATATCTTTTACCTTTTGATTTCATATATTTTTGGTCATTTTATCTTAATGGAAATTTGGTTGTCCCTTGAGGATGCTGTGTCTACTGTAACCTTCTCAAATAATGGCTGCTTTTCTCTTACTACTTTCTTACTTTTAGACCTGAGGTATCCTCTTTGCTCCTTACTGCTGCTTTTAGACCATTTTCTTCTTCCTCCTCTTTCTCTTTCACTCTGAATCCATGATCATCAAACTATCACCCACTATCTCTCATCCCCTGAGTTTAGATCATGGGGTGATTCTCCAAATTTCTTTATGATTTTAGATTCTGATTCACTACCTCCTCTGTAATCTGATTCTTAGGCCTTAATGATTCAAATATATGTAATACATAGCTGATTCTTTCAACTTTCTGATCTTTTAGTTCCTTGACTTTATCTTTTCCAAAAATCTTGTCTTCCATTCTACCTCAGTCACTATTTCCCATTGTTATACTTTAGACTTTGTCTTTATTGGTAACCATAATGCTCAACTTCATGCCTTTCACTGTCTCACCACCATCTGAAAAATTTTCCAGTTCATTCCCTCCAATAGCCCAACCCCAATGGGTTTCCAACACCCCCACCCCCACCACCATACTCCAATGCATTGAGCATATTACCTTTCTTCTGTCCCTCAAACCCTTGATGTCCTTTCTCTCCTCCTTATCATGGTAAAATTATACATTCATTCTTTATAATCACTCCCTTGTATACATCCTCATCTCCTTCATCTATATCTTGGTCAAAAATATAACCCTGGTGAATTTCATCTTTTTGATTACTCCAAACTTATGCCCATGTCTAGCTGAACATGGTTAGAAAAAAAAAATTAGTAACCACATTGGCTAGTCTCATTATAAATTCATGATTAGGGATCCCAAATAGGCCTTTAATGCTTTCAGGCAATCATAAATTCATTATCCATTCATTCTCCTACTCTCCTAGATGATTATGTCACCTTCTCTGTCTCCTTAAAGCTCCAACATCTCTTCCTCCATTTTTAATCTATGGTGATGATTTTGCTTTTGGCTTCACTAAAAAAGTGAAAGCAATCAGAAGAGAACTGCTACAGACTCCACCACCACATCTACTCAGTTACCAACATCTGAATTGATGTATTCTACTTTCCCTTTGCCTATTTCAGCTCTTCTCTCCGCTTGGATACTAGATTGTATATCCTCTTGCTCCAGCATCACTTCAGCAACTCCTCCCTCTCTTGACAATATCATTGATATTTCCTCCCTTTATGGGATTGTTCCCATTTGTTGTTTCTCAATTATAAAAACCCTCTTCGTGGGCCCCTGGGTGGCTCAGTCGTTAAGCATCTGCCTTCGGCTCAGGGCATGATCCCAGAGTCCTGGGATCAAGCCCCACATCAGGCTCCTCTGCAGGGAGCCTGCTTCTTCCTCTCCCACTCCCCCTGCCTGTGTTCCCTCTCTCGCTGGCTGTTTCTCTCACTGTCAAATAAATAAATAAATAAAATCTTTAAAAAAAAACCCCAAAAACTCTCTTCTTGGGGGGTGAAGGCGGTGGAGAAAAATGAGTGAAGGGGAGTGGGAGATAGAGGCTTCCAGTTATGGAATGAATAAGTCATGGGGATAAAGGGCCCAGCACAGGATATATAGTCAATGGTATTGTCATAGTGTTGTGCGGTGACAGATGGGAGCTACACTTGTGGTGAGCAGAGAGCATAATGTATAGAGAAGTTGAATCACTATGTTGTACACCTGAAACTAATGTAGCATTGTGTGTCAACTATTTAAAAAACAAAACAAAACCAAACCCTCTTCTTGATGACACATCCACCAACACTTGATGTCCCACTTCTTTGCTTCCCTTTAAAGCAAAGTTCCAAATTCTAATATTGTTTGAGCTTATTGTATCCAATTCTCACATCCCCATTTGACCTAGTTGAATGCTCTTTCTAGCACTTTGTTCATTTGGCTTCCAGGCTTCTACACTATCTTGGCTTTTTTTTTTTTTTTTTTTTTTTTTTTTTTTTACCTTAGCAATTGCTTTATTTTAATCCCCTTCTCTGGTTCTTCCTCTGCCTCCCTAACTTTTTAATGTACCGGGGCCCAGGGTTAAGTCCCTTGATTTACTTTCATCCTTTTGGAGGTTATTGAGTCTTATGGCTTTAAAAACTATTTATATGCCAACAACTTCCAATATATCTCTAGCTTGGACCTCTCTCCCAAACTGCAGACTTGTATTTCCAACCTGTCCAAAACAGACTTTCTGATCTTCCTCCCCCATTCCAAACCTCCTCCATCTCCGGCCTTCCCTGTCACAATTGATGGCAGTAACTCCAACTATCCTGTGTCTCAGGCCAAAGACCTTGGCATGACTCTTTTCATAACCACATGCAATTTATCAGCAAATACTGTGGACTTCACCTTCAAAATAAATGTGGAATTTGACCAGTTCTCTCCACTACCATTTCTCACCACTACTGCCTTGGTCTGAGTCACCATCTTTCACTAAGATTACCACAATAACATCCTAATAGGTCTTACTAATTCCTTTTAGATATCAGCCAACGTTATCCTCTTAAAATGTAAATCAGTTCATGTCATTCTTTTGTTCAAAACCATGCAATAGCTTTTCCTTTCATTCAAAATATGAATTAAAATCCTTATGTTGGGGCGCCTGGGTGGCACAGCGGTTAAGCGTCTGCCTTCAGCTCAGGGCGTGATCCCGGAGTTCTGGGATCGAGCCCCACATCAGGCTCCTCCACTATGAGCCTGCTTCTTCCTCTCCCACTCCCCCTGCTTGTGTTCCCTCTCTCGCTGGCTGTCTCTATCTCTGCCGAATAAATAAAAATCTTTAAAAAAAAAAATAAAAAANCACTACTGCCTTGGTCTGAGTCACCATCTTTCACTAAGATTACCACAATAACATCCTAATAGGTCTTACTAACTCCTTTTAGATATCGGCCAACGTTATCCTCTTAAAATGTAAATCAGATCATGTCATTCTTTTGTTCAAAANTCCCTCTCTCGCTGGCTGTCTCTATCTCTGCCGAATAAATAAAAATCTTTAAAAAAAAAAATAAAAAATAAAATCCTTATGTTGACCCACTTACATCTCTGATCTCATTTCTTAGTCTTTTCTCCAAAACATTTACTCTGCTGCAGCCACATTGATTTTCTTGTTCCTTGAACATTCCATTTTCCCTTTGTCTTAGTGTTTTTGCATGGGTTGTGCTCTCTGCACAAATGCTCCTTTCCTAGAAATTTGCATGACTGATCTCCTCCAAGTCTCTGCTCAAAAGTCACCTTTTCAAAAAGGACCTAGTAAGGCTACTTAAAATTTCACCTTCTCACTCTCAGTACCATTTATCCCATTCTACTTTTTTTTTCCCATAGAATTTATCTTCTATCACAATACNGTCTCTGCTCAAAAGTCACCTTTTCAAAAAGGACCTAGTAAGGCTACTTAAAATTTCACCTTCTCACTCTCAATACCATTTATCCCATTCTACTTTTCCTTTTTTTTCCATAGAATTTATCTTCTATCACAATACGTAATTTACTTATGTATTATATTTAATGTCTATATTTTTCTCTCCCTGCTATAACTTTAAGTTCCATAAGGACAAAAATCTTTGTCTATCTTGATCACTGATATATTGCAAGAGCCTAGAACAGTTTTTGGTACATAATAGGTGCTCAGTAAGTATTTGTTGAATAAATAAATGAATCCTACTTTCTAGATGTATCTTATTTTGTTAGGTGTCCCTTCTTATTCTAATCAGTCAAGGTGAAGGGGATGAAGGCACATGTAAGTAAACAGGACTACTTCCTCCAGAGATGGCATAGAGTAGGTTCTCTAAGAGGAAATTTTCCTCTAAGAAAGTAGAATAGAGATAGAAAGGAAATAATGAGCATATCGGTAAAGATGGGATCATGAAAATGTTGAATAACCAGCAGGCTATGGGGCTTGGGGCAAATCTTAGAAGTTGGACTAAATGAGCTTGATTATTCCTTCCAAATTTAACATTTTACGACACTTGAACACTCCCAAGAGTGTTGATGCCTGGATGAGATTTCTAATGGTGTTCAGGAAAATTCTCCTTTTTTTTCTTTTCCATTTAATAGTTTTATCCTCAACGTTAGAGACTTAGAAGTTAATAAAGTTATTAGAAGACATATACAAAGAGAGGTAATAAACAAGATTGTAGAATTAGGGATTAGGGACATCTCAGTGGACTCCATAATAGACCAGAACAAATAAGATAAAACTTAACAAGGATCAATCTAAAGTCCAGCATTTGGGGGTAAAAACAAAATCAATTGTGCAAGTGCAGAATGAGTGAAATCAGGCTTGACAGCAAATTATGTGAAAAAGACTTAAGGGTTTTAGTTGATTATAAGATCAATATGAGCCAACAGGGTGATGTTCCTTCTAAAAACAAAACCAAAACTTCTCAAACGTAATCTTGGGCCACATTTGTAGAAACATAGGCCTGGATGTAAGCTGTATAATAGTCACAGGGTTCTTTGCACGGTGAAGAGGATTGGTAAAAATGTTTTGTTTTTATCTCAAGTTTTTTATTTAGTTGAGATTGTCACATTTTAAGAAGAGCATTGACAAACAGGCAAAATGTGGAGGACACCAGAAACTATTCTTTCAAACTACATTTATTAAATGCTGATATTATTCCTGGATGGTAGTGAATAAGCATAACGAGATCCACACCATCTGAAGTACTCAAAGGAAGTGGGGATAGTTTACTTTTAAAAAGCTAATACACGTATTTATTTACTAATGTACTCTATCATAAAACAGAAATATTTTAAGATTGTTTAGTTATTGTGCAAATTTTGAGAAGTACAGAAAATTGGAATGAAGCAAAAAAAAAATTGCTCATAATTACCCTATTCATGGGTAACCACGTTTTTGCACACTGTTTTTACTCTATGTGATTTTTCAGGAAGCCAAAGAAAGTGTGGAGGTGTGCATGAATGTCTTGTGTGGCCAGATCTGAAGCGAGGTGTATAACTCCCATCCACAGTTGGCTGGTCAGAACTAAGTCTCATGGCCCACAGCACTATCAAGGATTCTGAGAAATATGATCTAACTTTGTCCCAGAGGAAAAGAGAATGGTATCTCTCGTGTAATCATGACCCTCTGTTGAGTCCTGGGTCCTCGAGCTGGCTTTGTTTTGGTCATGATTCAGTGTATCTGCTATCAGAAATATCATTCTTAAAATTACTTTTGGATCAGAACTAGTTTAGTTTACAGCACTCCTTTTTATTGTTGCCATTTTGCCTTTATCACTTTTATACTGCATTTTGTTCAGGCGATTTTTTGACTCCTGGGTTAGAAGAGTATTTAACTTCCTAATTTCCCTCACATGATCCTGACTTTGATTTTTTTTTTTAACCTATATTCCATTAGGTGCAGCCTAGTGGAATGTGCACTGCTGTCTGAGCACTTGAGATTACTTTGATCAGAGGAGGAAGATAGAAATCTGCCCTTCTCTCTTTCCCAGATGCCTTCCTTAGTGCGTCTTCAATTGCCCTGTACTAATGTCTTCTTTCACACACAGTTCCAACTCATTGCTTTCAAAGAGCAACATCTTCATCCATTTCTACAGCTCTGTTTTCATCATGATCTTTCCACGTTCTGATCTTTGATCCCTTTTAGTCTCAAGATAGGCTTGTTTAACTACATCCCTTCATGCTTCATAAAGGAGATGACAGAATCTCTCTGCTGGATTTGGATTCCTTAAAACCACATGACACTTTGGGGATTTCCCAAAGCTTGCAAAATATCATTTAATGGAGGATAACTGAAACACCTCAACTCAAAGACAAAGTTTTAAAAAATTTCTTTCACTGGTAGGTGTAAGGGATCTTTCTTGTTTCCAAAATAGTTTGGCAGTTTAATAAATTAATAGGTTGTTTTTACCAAAATAGTGATAATTGGGTATTTGGCTTATAATTCTTTGGAAAAAATTTGAGTATGTTATATTATATATACACATTTGTGTTCATTTTAATCCATACACCAGAGATAGTTGTTGGATTACACCCTCCAGAAGTGGTTAGCCAACATTTAATCACGATATCACACTCCAGAAATGGTTATTTTAAGTGAGTATTTTACTTATGTTGATTTCTGATTAACACAACAGGCTTTGTTAATTTGTATATTATAGGTTATTATAGGTTAGAATGGACTTTCATTGGTGAACTTAGTGGTCAAGATGTAGGGATTGTCTAGAATATATTCTCTACCCATGCATGAACAGGGCAAGGCTAAAATTCATCTAGGACATACTGTTATACCTGTACTAGTTGTTTTTAATCAACACCCATTCTGATTGGGTAATATGTACAATTTTTTTTAAGATTAAATAAATAAACATTTATTTATTTGAAAGAGAGAGAGTGGGGGAAGGGGCAGAGGGAGACGGAGAGAGAATCCCCAAGCAGATTCCTTGCTGAGTGTGGAGACCAACGTAGGGCTTGATCCCAGGACCCTGAGATCATGACCTGAGTCGAAATTCAGAGTTGGACACTCAACCGAGGTACCCTGTACTTTTTTTTTTTTAGATTTTATTTATTTATTTATTTATTTTTGAGAAGGGTGGAAGTGAGGAGCACAGGGAAAGGGAGAGGGAGGGGGAAGGAATCTCAAGCAGACTTGGTGCTGAGTGTGGAGCCTCATGCGGGGCTCAATCTCACCAGCCTGAGATCATGACATGAGCTGAAACCTAGTCAGATGCTTAACCCACTGAGTCACCCAGAGGCCCCACCCCTGTACTATTTTGATATTGAATAGTTTGAGGATTGCTTCTTGGTACAAGGTGTAAGAGTGAGAGAGCCCAGGGGTGCTGGACATGGAGCCCGTTTAGGATTCTCTCTCTCCTTCTGCCTCTTCCCCTCACCTTGTGCACTCTTTCTCTCTCTCTAAAATAATAATAATAATAATAACAACAACAATAATAGTGAGAGAGCCCAGCAGTCAGTACTCTTAGGAATGGCATGGTCGCTGCATTTGGTTATAGTGTTACACAGTGCTCAACCAACACGACTGTACGAAGCAGCCCTGAAAAGGGCCTTAGGTATGATTCCTGGGCAGTCTTAGATTTAGTCACTAATTAGAAAGATTCTTGGTTGTCTGACTTTACTTGAGGATACGTTGAGTCCTAATGTTTGAATTTGGCACATTTGGCTTGGGTAAGCCTTTCCTGCAAGGTGCTGTCAGACTTTCTAAAAAGACAGAGAGTTGGGATTTCATCAAGTTTAAAGAACAGGATACATGATTGTCTTGGGACTGCCTGCTAATTAAATGACAGGATTCCATCAGACATTTGCCTTCTTTGTTACTTTGCAGCAAGGTTGTAGAGAGATCTGCCTCTAATGAGGCACTTTCAACCTGCAGTATGGACACTTTGCATAGGTAGAATTCAAGATACCCGTGGTGTTGGATATAAAAATGAATTACATTTTTATCCTCACTAACTCTAACTGAAATGTAGAATTTCCTTCAATTACGAGTGTAGGCAACACATCCTGGTGTTACTAACTTCCTTTGTCACTAATAGAAATCACATTTATTTTCATGACATATTACTTACTGCAGATATCTCATTGTGTCATTTCATCTCATCATTACCTGGCAATTATAGTGATAGTAGACCCACTAATAGGTCTATTTCTAATTTATTAATAGAGAATTCTGTGTATTTTTATATCACAGGTATTTAAAAATATTTCAACAACTGTATTTCAATATATTTTGCTTTCTTTTTAATCCTTATGCATTTTGTTTTATATATTTAAAATGATATTCTAAGACACAAAAATGATGAAGAATATCTGCTTTTTTTTTTTTAAAAGATTTTATTTATTTATTTGACAGAGAGAGAGACAGCCAGCGAGAAAGGGAACACAAGCAGGGGAAGTGGGAGAGGAAGAAGCAGGCTTCCAGTGGAGGAGCCTGATGTGGGGCTCGATCCCAGAACGGCAGGATCATGCCCTGAGCTGAAGGCAGACGCTCAACGACTGAGCCACCCAGGTGCCCCGAAGACTATCTGCTTTTTTGAGGCAATTGATATTTGAAAAAAAAAAGCCTACTAGTTGTTTATGACTGAATTAATTTAGGTTGGTTCCCAACAAAGTGGACAGGTGGTGTGAGAATAAAACTAATGGGAAAAATGTGGTCAGGAGTTAGAACCATTATCCTTCATGCAGTTTGGGTGATTCTAAGCTAGACTAGCAACCACGGCAAGGTTTGCAAATCAGAGGCAGTGTCTCTGCAGGTGGGGCATAGCTAAGTTCTGAGGGCTTGTGAAAGACCTGGACCATTGGTTGGAGAAGAGGAATTTGTCTATGTGGCATTTGTCTACGTTCTTTTCCTGCATGCAATCATCCTTTTAAATCTCTGTTTAATTTTTTTCATGATAGTTTAAACACCATCATGTAAACATGCAAATTTAGAAATTATTGAGAAAGCGTCACTTTTGGAAAATGTGCTTAGACAGAATGTCCCCATTCTGTCTGTTCCATTCTGATGGACATTCTGGAAAATAAGCAAAATATATGGGACTATAGAAAATGACTCAAAATGGTTTTCATTTTAGAGAATGGTCTTTCATTTTCTTAAAAAACTAATTTATCTTGGTGTACATTTTTATAGTAGTCATCACCATAAACACTAGGTAAGGAGTGAGGTTGTTGGGGATAATAACAAAAGCTAAAAGAAAATTACTTCCCTTTATTTTAAAATCATGTATAGGTCAGTAGCTTTCAAAATTTTTTTGAAAACTTTTTGACCTACAGTCAGAAATGCATTTTACATCCTGAGCCAGTGCACACACACACACACGCACGAAACACAAGCTTCAGGAATCAATACTTAATCCTTATTACATTTCCATTCCATTCCTTTCCTTTCCGTTTTATTCCATATTTTTCATTTAGAAAAAATGCTAGTACGTCAGAATCTGAAGTTTGAAAAAAAATACTGGCCTAAGTGAGGTTTGCATTTTTAATTTCTAAACACAGTTCCAAATGACGCACTGTATTTTCTCCTACTTTCTCCATAACACTTATCATTGTGAAATAAAAGTGAGTGAGGGGATTAGCGGGGGGACCTAACATTAAGCACTTACTATGTGCTGATAATGTTATATTTATTCTGTTCTCTTTTTTTTTTTAAAGATTTTATTTATTTATTTGACAGAGATAGAGACAGCCAGCGAGAGAGGGAACACAAGCGGGGAGTGGGAGAGGAAGAAGCAGGCTCATAGCAGAAGAGCCTGATGTGGGGCTCGATCCCATAACGCCGGGATCACGCCCTGAGCCGAAGGCAGACGCTCAACCGCTGTGCCACCCAGGCGCCCCTCTGTTCTCTTTTCTACTCCTCTGAACAATCTTGCGGAATAGAAAAATCTTCATAATGGCTGAGCTTTTTATTTATTTTCTTTTTCACTTCTGTCTGTATTCCTAGTACCTAAAAGAAAGGCTGGAATATATTAGGAACTCAATATCTATTAAGTTAATTTTATTCTCTCAGTTTTACTGACAAGAAAACTGAAGCTTGGAGGGATTTGTGACCTGCTCGATGTCTCAGGGATTGTAGGGGGGTGGATCTGGGCTTAATAGTATCTGTCCAATACCCAAGCTGTGGGATGTGTAGTGAGGAGAAGTGTACAGTCAGCCTGTAATTTGACTTTATGCTTACAGCATGGTATTGTGTGCTAGGAAGTTTGGTGTGGTAGTTTAACATCCTGTTTTATTTATTTATTTATTTATTTATTTATTTATTTATTTATTTATTATTTTTAAATTTTTTTAAAAGATTTTATTTATTTATTTGACAGAGAGAGAGAGACAGCCAGCGGGAAAGGGAACACAAGCAGGGGGAGTGGGAGAGGAAGAAGCAGGCACCCAGTGGATGAGCCCGATGAGGGGCTCCATCCATCACACCCTGAGCCAAAGGCAGACGCTTAATGACTGAGCCACCCAGGCACCCCTAACACCCTGTTTTGAAGTAAGATCTGGTCCTGAAGGCTTGGGCTATGTTTTTATACTCTTGATTCATGCTGAGTCAGGACCAAGGTCATATGAATATTTCGGTCACAAGCCATACATTTTTTTAAAAAAATATTTTATTTATTTATTTATTTGAGAGACAGAGAAAGAGGGAGAGCATGAACCGGGGCAGGAGCCGAGGGAGAAACAGCTCCCCGCTGGGGGCCAGACATGGGCTTGATCCAAGATCAGGACCAGAGC
>NC_048223.1:24483262-24552383 GCF_002007445.2 Ailuropoda melanoleuca | reverse complement strand
TTCCAAAGTGGCTGCACCATTTGGCATTCCCATCAACAATGAATGCAAGTTTCTGTTGCTCGGCACCCTCGTCAGCAGCTGGCATAGTCAGGTTTTAGCTATTCTAATAGGTGTGTAGTGATATCCTGTTTTATTTATTTATTTATTTATTTATTTATTTTATTTTATTTATTTATTATTTTTAAATTTTTTTTAAAGATTTTATTTATTTATTTGACAGAGAGAGAGAGACAGCCAGCGGGAAAGGGAACACAAGCAGGGGGAGTGGGAGAGGAAGAAGCAGGCACCCAGTGGATGAGCCCGATGAGGGGCTCCATCCATCACACCCTGAGCCAAAGGCAGACGCTTAATGACTGAGCCACCCAGGCACCCCTAACACCCTGTTTTGAAGTAAGATCTGGTCCTGAAGGCTTGGGCTATGTTTTTATACTCTTGATTCATGCTGAGTCAGGACCAAGGTCATATGAATATTTCGGTCACAAGCCATACATTTTTTTAAAAAAATATTTTATTTATTTATTTATTTGAGAGACAGAGAAAGAGGGAGAGCATGAACGGGGGCAGGAGCCGAGGGAGAAACAGCTCCCCGCTGGGGGCCAGACATGGGCTTGATCCAAGATCAGGACCAGAGCAGAAGGCAGACTCTTAACCAACTGAGCCACCCAGGTGCCCCAACAAATCATACAGTTTGATTGGAATGTTTTCCTCATCACCAACAAAACTAATCACAGCTAGTCACTCAGCAGACGGGGTTCTGCTGACTTTGCTGGAACCATGGATGCCATTGGGTAAACACAATCTGAATCATCCAAGAGTTAAATCTGTCCACTTGAAGACGGGGCAAGACCTTAGTGCTCTTCGATAAGTTCTAACCTGATGGCGTGGAGTCCCTGGGAAAAGGTCATTGTTCTTTATGAAGGCAGAGACCTTCTCTAAATCTAGATCAAATAGATTTCCAAATAAAATCCTTCTGGCCAAGAGAGACACTTAGCCAAGTTAACAGTACCCCCGCCCCCACCGCCTCTCAAAAAACTTCGGCAATAGGCTTTCTCAAATGGCGGTGGTACAGCTGTTGTCTGAGGTAGGGCTATCGCCCCATCGCCTAACAATGGCTAGCTCACCACCCCAGCAACTGCTGAGCCAACATAACTAAGACATTTAACAACTAATCATGGATCTCCAGGACGAGACAAAGCTGCTTAGCAACTCCCCAAACAGAATTGCCTTTAACCATGTGAAAAGAATTTGATTAATGGATTCAGAGAGTTTGGTGGTAACCATTGACATCCAAGCATAGAGTACGTTTGTAGGAATGTGAGGCTGGCAAGTTGTTTCAGGCTGAGTCTGGGGGTTGAGCCTTGGAGGAGGACACTCAAAGCATAGTGATTTGTGTCTTATACCTTTAAATGTGGATTCCCAGGGACTTTTAATTCAGCTGTGGTCAGACTCAACGAGTGGGTAGTAAACAGGAAGGCAAGTTGTAATGTGCATTTTTGGATATCTAGGCCATTAAAACCAGAATGTTTTTGTTCACCAGTCAATGTATATCATTCTTAGTGCTAAGATCTTTGGGAAAAATTAATGAAGTCTGCTGAATACAAAATGCATATAAAAGGACTTGAGTCTTCGTAAAGACATATTTTCACTGAGTTGTGTTGGACTGTGGAGTCATCCTTTTCCATTGCAGGGTTATACATGTGTTAGAGATCAGAGGCTTCTGGTATGCTTTGGCCAGTGTTTTCTGACCACAGTAAGCATTCATCTCTGGATTTTGTCTGGCTTAGTAAAAAAAAAATGCCTCAATAGATTCTCAGCATTCACAGATGGAGCTTCTGAGCTATTCTGTTTTGTCTGCCTGTTCCAAGCACGGCTTCTGGACCTCCTACACCTTATTAATTTGATGCATTGGTCGACTATCTCCAATATCTACCTACCTCTTCCTTACTCTTGCATTAAAAACCTCAAAGCATGGCGTCTCCTGGGTGGCTCAGTCAGTTGAACATTGTACCTCATCTGATTTCGGCTCTGGTTGTGGTCTCAGAGTCCTGGGACTGAGCCCGCTTCAGGCTCCGTGCTCAGTGGGGAGTCTGTCCCTCTAATTCTGCCCCTCTCCCTCTCATGCTCTCTTTCTCAAATAAATAAATAAAATCTTTAAAAAAAACCCCAAACAAACCCAAAGCACTTCATAACAACCTCCCGTTTGATTTCCTATAATTGGGCTTTTTTTTTTTTTGAGAGAGAGAGCACACATGTAGGCAAGCTGGATTGGGGCGGGGGAGGGCAGAAGGAGATGGAGAGAGAGAGGGAATGGCACTTGTCACAGAGCTCAATCTCACAACCTGGAGATCATGACCTGAGCCGAAATCAAGAGTCGGTCGCTTAACCAACCCAGACACCCCTCCAGCAATTGGGCTTTTTAACCAATAGGGCCTATTTGGAAATGGTTTGGACTTGAAGGTGGGTCTCAGAAATCTTTGTTAGCATTTTCTTCTGTTAGTACTAATAAATAAAAGACAACTAACATTTGTCAAACATCTACCATGTGTCAGACTATAGTGGAGGTTATAGGGAAATTGACTGAAACAACAAATAGGTCAAAAATAAATATTTCCAATCATAGAAGTTTGTCACACATT
Source organism: Ailuropoda melanoleuca (assembly GCF_002007445.2). NCBI lineage: Eukaryota > Metazoa > Chordata > Mammalia > Carnivora > Ursidae > Ailuropoda > Ailuropoda melanoleuca. Next base: position 24,549,747 of record NC_048223.1, on the reverse strand, counting down.
GGTAAGTTTGTGCATTATGGTGACAGTATTGCCAATTTTAAAGTGTCTTAAATATTTGTGTCTATTTGTCAGAGATTTCAGAGGTTTTAAACTATTTTTATGAACCCTGGGATACTTATAGGAATGTAATGTTTCTGTTCATTTCTCACATATTTGGAGTTAGTTTATTTATTTTTGGCCCATTAGCTCTGCTTCACTTGTTTGGCAATTCTTCATGAATTTTAATTTTGTCTCCAGCTCTGAGTTTTCCAGAGCCAAACTCCTAAAAAATGGGTGCTTCTATCCTTTAGTTCGTATATTGATAAATTTTGTTCACGCTAGTGTGGTTTTAAAGTTTAAAAATCACAATTTTGGAGAGCTATTGCTTCATTTTCTCTGTTATTTTGTTTTTTTCACCTGCAAAGCTCATTTTAACCAAATGATGCCAACTTATTTAGATGCATTTTCACCATTTTGATTACATATTTTATATATAATATATACAATCAAATATGTGACAACTCTAATAAAGAAAGTTTTATGTCCACAATAGCCAAACTATCTGTCCATCGACAGATGAGCAGATAAAGAAGATGTGGTATATATATATACAACGGAATATTATGCAGCCATAGGGATGGGGTGGCTGGATGATGGACACAGGGGAGAGTATGTGTTGTGGTGAGCGCTGTATGTTGTGTAAGACTGATGAATCACAGACCTGTACCCCTGAAACAAATAATACATTATGTGTTAATAATTAAAAAAAAGAAAGCTTTATAGAAAAAGAGGGTTTGAAGAAATAACAAATTTTTGATTGGATATGGTGAAAATGACATTAGGTTTTTTTGTTTTTAATTTTAAAAATATTTAAATTTAATTAATTAACATATAATGTTTAACATATAATTATAACATATAATTAACATATAACATTATTAGATTCAGAGGTAGAGGTCAGTGATTCATCAGTTCTATATAACATCCAGTGCTCATTACATCATGTGCCCTCCTTAATGTCCATCACCCAGTTACCCCATCCCTCCAACTCCCTCCCCCTCAGCAACCCTCAGTTTGTTTCCTGTAGTTAAGAGTCTCTTATGGTTTGTCTCCCTCTCTGATTTTGTCTTATTTTTTTTTTTTTAAAGATTTTATTTATTTGACAGAGATAGAGACAGCCAGCTAGAGAGGGAACACAAGCAGGGGGAGTGGGAGAGGAAGAAGCAGGCTCATAGCAGAGGAGCCTGATGTGGGGCTCGATCCCATAACGCCGGGATCACGCCCTGAGCCGAAGGCAGACACTTAACCGCTGTGCCACGCAGGCGCCCNATATAATGTTTAACATATAATTATAACATATAATTAACATATAACATTATTAGATTCAGAGGTAGAGGTCAGTGATTCATCAGTTCTATATAACATCCAGTGCTCATTACATCATGTGCCCTCCTTAATGTCCATCACCCAGTTACCCCATCCCTCCAACTCCCTCCCCCTCAGCAACCCTCAGTTTGTTTCCTGTAGTTAAGAGTCTCTTATGGTTTGTCTCCCTCTCTGATTTTGTCTTATTTTATTTTTCCCTCCCTTACCCTATGATCCTCTGTTTTGTTTCTTAAATCCCACATATGAGTGAGATCATACGATAATTGTCTTTCTCTGATTGACTTATTTTGCTTGGCATAATACCCTCTAGTTCTGTCCATGTAGTTCCAATGGCAAGATTTCATTTTTTGATGGCTGACTCGTATTCCATTGCATTTATATACACCATATCTTCTTTATCCACTCATCTATTGAAGGACAGCTGGGCTCTTTCCATAGTTTGGCTATTGTGGACATTGCTGCTGTAAACATTGGGGTGCAGGATCACTACATTTGTACTTCTGGGGTAGATACTAGTAGTGCAATTGCTGAGTTGTGGGGTAACTCTATTTTCAACTTTTTGAAGAGCTTCCATACTGTTTTCCAGAGTGGCTGCACCAGCTTGCATTCCCACCAACAGTGTAGGAGGGTTCCCCTTTCTCGGCATCCTCACCAACATCTGTCATTTCCTGACTTGTTAATTTTAACCATTCTGATGGGTGTGAAGTGGTATCTCATTGTGGTTGATTTGTATTTCCCTGATGCTGAGTGATATGGAGCATATTTTCGTGTGTCCGTTGGCCATTTGTATGTCTTCTTTAGAGAAATGTCTATTTCATGTCTTCTGCCTATTTCTTGATCGGATTATTTGTTCTTTTTGGGTGATAAGCTTGATAAGTTCTTTATAGATTTTGGATACTAACCCTTTATCTGATATGTCATTTGCAAATATCTTTTTCCACTTANATTTCCTGACTTGTTAATTTTAACCATTCTGATGGGTGTGAAGTGGTATCTCATTGTGGTTGATTTGTATTTGCCTGATGCTGAGTGATATGGAGCATATTTTCGTGTGTCTGTTGGCCATTTGTATGTCTTCTTTAGAGAAATGTCTATTTCATGTCTTCTGCCTATTTCTTGATCGGATTATTTGTTCTTTTTGGGTGATAAGCTTGATAAGTTCTTTATAGATTTTGGATACTAACCCTTTATCTGATATGTCATTTGCAAATATCTTTTTCCACTTAGTCAGTTGTCTTTTGGTTTTGTTGACTGTTTCCTTTGTTGTGCAAAAGCTTTTTATCTTGATGAAGTCCCAATAGTTCATTTTTTGCCTTGGTTTCCCTTGCCTTTGGAGACGTGTCTAACAAGAAGTTACTGTGGCTGAGGTTGGAGATGTTGCTGCCTGTGTTCTCCTCTAGGATTTTGATGAATTCCTGTCTCACATTTAAGTCTTTCACCCATTTTGAGTCTATTTTTGTGTATGGTGTAAGGAAATGGTCCAGTTTCCTTCTTCTGCATGTGGCTGTCCAATTTTCCCAGCACCATTTGTTGAAGAGACTGTCTTTTGTTCACTGGATCTTCTTTCCTGCTTTGTCAAAGATTAATTTGCCATAGAGTTGAGGGTCCGTTTCTGGGTTCTCTATTCTGTTCCACTGATCTATGTATCTGTTTTGATGATTACAGCTTTGTAATAGAGCTTGAAGTCCTCACATTTAAGTCTTTCACCCATTTTGAGTCTATTTTTGTGTATGGTGTAAGGAAATGGTCCAGTTTCCTTCTTCTGCATGTGGCTGTCCAATTTTCCCAGCACCATTTGTTGAAGAGACTGTCTTTTGTTCACTGGATCTTCTTTCCTGCTTTGTCAAAGATTAATTTGCCATAGAGTTGAGGGTCCGTTTCTGGGTTCTCTATTCTGTTCCACTGATCTATGTATCTGTTTTGATGATTACAGCTTTGTAATAGAGCTTGAAGTCCAGCATTGTGATGCCACAAGCTTTGGTTTTCTTTTTCAACATTCCTTTGGCTTTTCAGGGTCTTTTCTGATTCCATTCAAATTTTAGGAATATTCCAGCTCTGTGAAAAAAGTTGATGTTATTCTGATAGGTATTGCACACAATGTATAGATTGCTCTAGGTAGCATTGACATTTTAACATTTGTTCTTCCAATCCATGAGCATGGAACGTTTTTCCATTTCATTGTGTCTTCGTCAATTTCTTTCATGAGTGTTCTATAGTTTTCAGAGTACAGACCCTTTGCCACTTTGGTTAGGTTTATTCTTAGGTATCTTATGGTTTTTGGTGCAATTGTAAATGGGATGGACTCCTTAATTTCTCTTTCTTCTGTCTCATTGTTAATATAGAAATGCAACTGATTTCTGTGCATTGATTTTAGATCCTGCCACTGTGCTGAATTCCTGTATGAGTTCTTGCAATTTTGGGGTGGAGTCTTTTGGGTTTTCCATATAGAGTATCAGTGACATTAGCTTTTTAATATAATTTCAGCATTGGAATGTGAAAGGAAGTTGTAAGAAATACTTGTTTGTACAATGTCTCATAGATTAAGTATTTTGATAGTGATAGGCATTGTTGACTTTTTATCCCAAGGACATTCATTATGTTAGTCCACTTGGGCTGCTATAACAGAATGCCATAGACCAAGTGGTTCATAAACAATAGAAATTTATTTCTCACAGCTCTGGATGCTTGGAAGTCCAAGAGCAAGGTGCTAGCAGATTTGGTGTTTGTTGAGAACTTACTTCCTGGTTCATAAACAATTATCTTCTTGCCATGTCCTTACACGGTGAAAGGGACAAGGGAACTTTCTGGGGTCTTTTTTATAAGGGCTCCACCCTCATGATCCAGTCAACTCCCTGAGGCCCCACCTCCTAATACCATCACACTGGGTATTAGCACTTAACATATGAATTTGAGGGGGACAAACATTCAGTCTATAGCATACACTAACATTGATTTTATGTGGTATTACTAATTTTGTTTAAGCAATCCTTTGGCACAGTTGCCATCACCAAATTATCACGGTAGTTTAAACTAAAAAAAACAATGAATTATCTCTATGTTTGACACACTTTGTCTCATAACTACCAAATATAGTAGGAATTATTGAGTGCATTTTATAGGTGAGAAAACAAAGGCTCAGAGAAGCTAGTAACTTTTCAAAAGTCTCTGACTCAAATCAAGATTTAATGCAAGAGTGAGACTGAATTCATTTGAATTCAAACACTGTTTTTCAAATCTCTTAAAAAGCCTAACAGCCATGTTCATTTCAACAGGTTTTCATGATAATAATTTTCAATGATTTCATTTAGATAGACTGTATGTAGTTGCTACCTAAACAATTATAGGCTACTTCAGGGGGTCTATATGTAGGAGATGCTCCCAGTGTCTCATTCCTATCCCCTTGGCACTTATGTTCACGCACAACAACCTATGTATGCATATGTATGTCTCATTACTAATATATGTATGTCTTTATAGGGACAGGTACTGGGAATTCATGCCCCCCCCCCGCCCGCTGCCCGCCAACTGATGGCAGACAGGATATGGTGGGGATATTCCTGGGATGGGTAACTCTGAGATCTATGTTCCATCCTGCCTCCCAGAGTTTCCTGTGGCATTAAAGTTCAGTTGCCCACAGTGACAACTTGCATGATATCATATTCATTATTGGCTACTATATGCCAAATATTTATGTGCACTTTCCCTCCTACCCCAAAATTCAAATGTTGAAATCTAATGCTCTGGGTGTCTGGGTGGCTCAGTTGGTTAAGCGTCTACCTTCCGGTCAGGTCACGATCCTGGAGTCCTAGGATCAAGCGGGCTCTCTGCTCAGTGGGAAGTCTGCTTCTTCCTTTCCCTTTGCCCCTCCCCCAGCTTGTGTTCTTTCTCTTTCTCTCCCTCATTCTCTCTCTCAAATAAATAAATGAAATCTTAAAAAAGAAAAAAAAAGAAACCCAATGCTCAGTGTAATAGTATTGGGAGGTGGGGCCTTTGGAAATTGCTTAGATCATGAGGGTAGAGTCCTTATGAATGGGATTAGTGCACTTATAAAAACACCCTATAGAGTTTACTAGCCCCTTCTGCCATGTGAATAATAGCTAGAAGGCACCATCTAGGAACCAGAAAGAGGGCCCTCACCAGACTGAATTTGCCTAGGCCTTGATCGTGGACGGGCCTCCAGAATTATGAGGAATATATGTCTGTTGTTTAAAAGCCACCCAGTATATGGTGTTTTGTTATAAAAGTGTGCACAGAATATGACATTGAGTTTCTTCTCTTTCCTGCCTTACTTCTCTTTCCACTAGTGGTGTGGTTTTTTTCTTTCTCTTTTTAACTCAAATTAACTGCTTTTACTTCGAATCCTATCTCAAAATCTGTTTTGGGGTAACCCAAACTAAGACACCACCTTACCTCTTTGTTATGGATATTGGAAGTAAACCTTTTGGCCTGAAGCATAGGCAAATCCAATCCCAGGCTGGGACCTGTCATCTGGAATTCACAAAGAAGGCTTCTCATTTGCTCTGCCAGTTGTCTGTCCTTGTTTTTGCCTCCTTATCCCTATTTTATTTGACTGCACACTAGAATTCCCAATTTGCTGCTCTTACTCTTTCTCCCCCCCTTTTTTTGACAATACATTTGGGGCTGACTTACTGTTAGCCACTTTATCTACCTGATCTCTTGACACTACATGTTACTTCCATGTATTAGTTATCTATTTTGTTGCATAACAAATTACTACCAGATATTTTTTAGCTTATGACAATAAACGTTTGTTATCTCACAGTTTCCGTGGGTCAGGAATCTGGGTGCAGCTTAGCTGTGTGCCTCTGGCTCAAGCTGACAATCAAACTGTCAGCTAGAAGGACGGTCTCATATGAAGGTTTGACTGAAGGAGATTTGCTTCCAAATTCACTAATGTGATTGTTGAAAAGCTTTGGTTCCTTGACGTATGGGTCTCTTCATAGGACTACCTCATGACATGGGGTGTTAGTCAACTTGGGCTACCATAACAAAATACCACAGACTGGGTGGCTTAAATGCCAGACATTTATTTTCTCAGTTATGGAGGCTCGAAGTCCACAGTCAAGGTCTCAGCGATGTTAGTTTGAGATGAGAGCTCTGCTCCTGGCTTTTAGACAGTTGCCTTCTTGCTGTGTCCTTACGTGCCTTTATTCTGTGCATGTGTGAGAAAAAGAGATTTCTGATGTCTCTTCCTCTTCTTATAAGGACACCAGCCCTTATGTCCTCACTTGACCTTAATTACCTCTCTAAAGGCCCCATCTCCAAATATCATCACATTGGGGGTCAGAGCTTCAACATATGGACTTTGGGAGAGACACATTTCAGTCTGTGACACATGGCTCAGGAAAGTGTGAGAGAGCAGGCAAGGAAAGCATCCCTAATGGAAGCCAGAACCTTTTCTAATCTCATCTTGAAGGTGACATCCCATCACTTCTGCTGTGTTCTGTGTGATAGAAATTAGTCCATGAGTTTAGCCCACACTCAAGAAGAAAAGATTAAACAAGGGTGTGAATTTAGTAGGCAATGATCATTAGGAGTGTATAGGAAAAACTCTGTGTCTTCCTTACTCACACACACAATACTTATTATTTTTTAAGATTTTATTCATTTTTTCGACAGAGATAGAGACAGCCAGCGAGAGAGGGAACACAAGCAGGGGGAGCGGGAGAGGAAGAAGCAGGCTCATAGCGGAAGAGCCTGATGTGTGGCTCGATCCCACAACGCCGGGATCACGCCCTGAGCCGAAGGCAGACGCTTAACCGCTGTGCCACCCAGGCACCCCCCACACACAATACTTATGACACGGTATATGTGGGTCTTTTTTCCCCACACATCAGACAATTCTCTGTGACATCAGCTGGAGGTCCTACAGTTTAATTCAATTTAATTTCATAGTGGAAGAGCCTGATGTGGGGCTCGATCCCATAACGTTGGGATCACGCCCTGAGCCGAAGGCAGACGCTTAACTGCTGTGCCACCCAGGCGCCCCCCCCACACAATACTTATGACACGGTATATGTGGGTCTTTTTTCCCCACACATCAGACAATTCTCTGTGACATCAGCTGGAGGTCCTACAGTTTAATTCAATTTAATTCAGACTTGCCAGAATAAGTGCAGACCCCATAGGTTAAGGGCTCATCCCACAAGACTGCCCTCAACTTCAAATGCCAATAGCAAGTAGTAAGTTCACAGGTTACCCACTACTTCTCTGTGATTTGGTTACAGAAGAGGTCCTACAGACCAAATCTTGGAGTCGATCATTTGCCAGACAGCTCATAGAATTCAGGGAAACACTTACACTTAACAGTTTATTATATAATGAAGGATACCAACGAACAGCCAGATGAAGGGAAACGTTGGGTGAGGTGTGGAAGGATTCTGAGTGCAGGAGCTTTTGTCTCTGTGGAGTTGGGATGTGCCACCTTTTCCAGCAGGAAGATACGTTCACCAGCCAGGAAGCTCTCTGAACCCAGTACTTCAGGGGTTTTTATGAAGCCTTCATCATGGAGCCATGATCAATTATAATCTCCATTTCCAGTCTCCTCCCCTCCTGGAGAATGGACAATGTGGGTGTAGTGAATATGTGGGGTACCTCCCTGGTCTGCTACAAATACCCATATCTCAGTAGGTTGCTGTGAGAATTAAATACGGTTATACACATAGAGCATCCCAAATTTTATTATTTTCTAAAGCAAGCATTCAAGGGGGTTTATTTATTACTAGCTACTAACAGGTTTGATTCCTGGAGGGAAGCATTCATTAGACAACAAGCTAGAGAAGAATACTGCCCTCAAGGGTTCCATTGTGTAGATTTTCGAAGTTTGGCCATCTTCTAAAATATGTGGGTTCCTTGACCCTATTTATATCCACTCTGCTTTCCTAAACTTCAGCAGACATTTAGCAATTCTGATATCAAATTCAAGAATAAAGTAAACAGTACGCTTAAAGGGGAGAATGAACTAGTTGTATTTGTATGCATATCATGAGGAAAGAGAGGAGGCTGTATTCTAACTGAGGGTGTTATAAATCGAGAACTTGGGTGAGAAAGGTACACACAGATTAATTTATAGAATCCTGTCAGCAATGCTACTTTTAAAATAGCACTTATAGGCTCTCTGGCAAAGGAAAAGTGAAACAGCTGGAACCGCTCCAGCCTTAGGCTTGTAAAACCACCAGTAAGTGAATCCAAGAAGCAGATGCACATTCCTACCTTGAACCACACCTCCTCCCCCACACTCGTCCACAAATCCTACACACCAACCTTCATGAAAATATTTAAAGTTGGTTTACAAAATTGAGGCCTCAACCCACACTCATTACAGCCACAATCTCTTATCTCCTCTCCCTTGGCCATTTCCCAATACACTGACTCTCTTTCCCAGCTTTGCCTGCTTCACATGTCAGAGCAGAGCTTGTCTTGGGCAGAGTTATTCATAAAGGATACAGGATAGGATGTAGTCTTCATCCGTATCTGGATCCATTCTTGAGCTTTCTATAAGAGTGTGGTTCAACCAGCTAGGAATCCCTACAGCAGAGTCATTTGTTCATTTGGTAAATGTTTTCAACTCTAATTTATGACAAGCACTGTGCCAGGCACCGAGGACACAGCAGGGCACAAGCCTCAGATGTTTCCCTTAAGGGAAGTCTGGTAGGGAGACAAACAGATGAGCCGGAGTGCAGAGCATCATGGGAACACAGAGGAGGGGTAGGGGTGGGCTTGGCACACGAGGCTCCTTGAGGAAGGGTGAATTGGAATTAGCAAAGTGGAGATGGAAAAGGTAGATGTGAAAGGAATTGAGGGAAGACTATATGCAAAGTCATGGGGGTAAAATTCCACATTAATTCACCAGCCAGGTGATCATAAGAGACTAAGGAGAGCGCTGTATCCATCAGGTCCTGTATTCTCCGTCTACAAACTGGCCATCAAGCTGCAGGAGTTGGAAAGAAGTCCAGCAGTGCTGGCAAGACGCTGAGTCCAGAGTGAGTGCTTTTTTTTTTTTTTTTAACAAAGATTTTATTTATTTATTTGACAGAGAGAGAGACAGCCAGCTAGAGAGGGAACACAAACAGGGGGAGTGGGAGAGGAAACAGCAGGCTCCCAGCAGAGCAGGGAGCCTGATGCCGGGCTCGATCCTAGGACTCTGGGATTGAGCCCTGAGCCAAAGGCAGACACTTAAGGACTGAGCCCCCCAGGTGCCCCCCAGGGTGAGTTCTGTTGGGCCAATGGGGTAGCTTGAAATTTGAAATTGAATGTCTTTGGGAATTATGGACTTTTTGTAGTTTGCCCCAAGCCCTGCCAGTTTTTAGTGTTATAAACCAGTGGTTTATGTGTTATGTTGTCTGTCTGACTCCTTTGTGATCCTGTTTCCTGATCTGTGTCATTCCCTTGATTTTTGATATAAGGAGCTTCATTGCTAGGTAAATAGATCATTCATTTATTCTTTCATTCAACAAAGACTTATTCTGGCTCTGGGAAGTGTTCTGGATACACAGTGGTAATTTCAGCTTCAGTGGAGCTGATAATCTGAAGAAGAAGACAAACAAGTAAATAAGCAAATGGGTATATAATATACAAATAATGACAAGTGCTTTGAGGGTAATGTGAGACGGTAATAAGGGCCTACTTTAGAAGGATGGCTGGAGAGCTTCTCAAGGGAGAACATTTAAACAGAGATTAGAAGAAGAAAATTTTTGGAAGAGTTTGGGGGAAATGTGTTTTAGGCAGCCAAAGTGAAGCCAAATGTGAAGTTGGGCAGTTGGTGACTTGCACAAGGGAGTGTTTGCTCACCAAGCTGTGAACCCTGGCACAGGGTTGTGTCTGTCCCGAAGAAGGGATATGCAAATTGCTGGATGTTGAGCAGAAACTCCATGAGAAGGCCCTAGCTGGGAAAGATCAAAGACTGATCTTTGAACTCTGGAGAACAGATGTCCTTTCAAGGTAGAATGAATATTTGAGGAGTGTGGGGTGGGGAGGATGGAGTTGGGGGATAGATCAAGCTGCAGGTGGTGTGGGAAGTCCAACAATGCTGGAGGAAGTCAATTTGTGGAGAAGAGAGTGACAGGGACACATCATGGGAGCATCTCTGCAAGGAAGACCCAATAAGGCAAGTCATCTGGCTTCCAGGCAGATCCATGCCCTGGGAAGCAAAGGTTTAGAAATACAAAACAATGAAGGGAACGAGGCGGGTAGAACAAGCCCAGCCTTAGGCTGATGGGACCTGGTGACACTGGTTTCCAGCACCCCTGGGAAAGAGGAATAAAGTAGAGGGAAAAAGAGTCGGATTTAAGTAACAGTGCAGGACCCAGTCACTAGAGCTGGTGCCTAGGATCAGAGAAGAGTCAGGGCAAGGCTCTTGGGATATAGGTTATTGCGCTGTTGGTCTTTAAATTCCTTCCTTATAAAAACTAGTTTTGGGGAGTGCCCAGAGCAGAGCTTGGTTTGTAGGAAGTAATTAAGCTACATCAGGTTTGAAGATTAGATGGACAATGTGAAGATCCAGGCAAGTCCTAACATGATCTACACATTTGGTGTCTTTAAGCAAAGCAGAGCATAAATGCTGTTTGATGTGACTCAGTCTGGGTGCCCCAGTAGTGACTCTTAGTCATTTCTACATTATTTTTTCAGTTGCATCAGGCATTTCTTATCCACCACCTCACATCCTCACAACACTGCTGTCCCTAGGCTCCTTGGCCGCTTGTTTTCCCCAGCTGCTATGGCAACTAGCTTCACGCGAGTACCGCCCCACAGTGCCCTGCTTCCTGCCTCTGCCGTGCATTACTTGCTTGCTGCGCTGGGCTTTCCCTGAAGCCTCGGAGGTGCAGGTGCTGAACTGGCATCACATTACATGCAACCTGAAGGTGTGGGGGAGTTAATGTCCCGTGAAGTGAACTTTGGTCAAAGTGAGATGGAAGCTAGTTGATAAATCCATCCTTCTCCTGCTGAGACATACCAGCTTGTGTGTCTCAGAAGATGATCGTGTGAAAGGGAACAACTGTTCTTGTTTCTAAGCAGTGGCCAACTCCGTGGCCTTCCTTCCCTGCCACACTCCCCCTTCGCCTCTTTCCACCTCATGGGATTGTGCCTTTAATAAAGTAGGAGTCCATCAGCTTTTGCCTCAGGCTTTGCCAAGGCACAATCAGTTTCCAAACTGTGCTGTAATCAGTGGCTTAGAGGTCAGTAGCTGCATGGTCCAATATTAGCCAAGAGCCACAAGTGGCTATAGAGCACTTGAAATGTGGCCGGTCCTAATTAAAATGGGGCATAAGGGCAAAACACATCAGATTTTGAAAATATACAAAAAAGATTTAAAATATCTCATGAATAATTTTTAAATATTTATTACATGAAGAAATGATAATATTTTTGATATATTGAGTTAAATAAAATGTACTACTAGCATTAATTTCACCTAGTTCTTTTTAACATTTTTAAGTGTGGCTATAATATTTCCATCGGACAGCACTTGTCTAGAGTTTGTGGAATCCAACTCTTACCCCATTTGAAAGTTTAGAACCATACCTGGCAGTTTCCCATCTCCTTTTGTTCTTTTGGGACTTCTCTTGTTTTCTACAATTTCTTTAAAAGTTATGAATTAGGGATGCAGTCAATAAGTGATACTTCCAAACCAACGAGTATTTTTATAGGGGTCAAAAGAAGCAGTAGCTTGAATATTTTGTCCATGTGAATATTGAAATGGACATCTGTATTTGTTAATGCATGATTTTGCAGGATGTTACATTTGTAATTTAAACTATAAATCAACAAAGGCCTCTATTTGATGCCTTAACCAGGCATATTAGCATAAGTGCAATAGGTGTTGAAAAGGCTAACAGTTTTATAAGCATTAATTTTCTGGTATGTTTTATTATATGTATTTTCAGTGCTATAATTGAATATCATGAGTATAGTGCCTAAGGATTAAGTTTTGAGTCTTTTTTTTTTTTTTTGTTCGCTGCTATTATCAATCACATGTTATGATTTGACAGGCTAAATTAAATTTGTTGCAGGATTTGGCCCCCTCCTTTCTCTGGAATTTCCTTGTGGCTTTCTTGCCCAGGGAGGGTATTTCATCATCAAATTGTCTTATTAAGCTCTCATGCACATGACATCGGCTACACACTAGATACAGTACCAATCAAATAACTGTGGATTCCACTCTGTTCTATAAAAAGACAAGGTTCTGGCTTGAAGTCACATTCCTTCTCTTGAAATTTGGTTCTGGCTGGATTGAAATATTGTTAAAGAACAGTTTGGTGTGAAGTTGCTTGAGGGATAAGAGCTGAGTGAGTTCATACTTAAAAGGAATGTGACTTCAGTGGGAGGGAGAAAAGGGGGTAAGGAGTCAGTTTCAAGCTGAGCAGGGAATGGAGGGAACAGGTTTTGAAGATTCAAAAGGAGCAGTGGTTTTAAAACAACAAATCAAATTCACTTGCCATAACACCCTACCTAAGTATAAGCTTTTTGGTTTTAGTTTTAAGTCAACATGATAGCAAACTATGTTCCCTTTATTTTTGGTGATAATTTCTTGTTAAAAAAAATAGGAACCCTACTATCCAAGATTTTGAAATATCAAATTTGATTGTTGAATTTATTCTAACATGATTCTAACAATGACCTACAATATTCTCCCAGCAGACACAGTATTTGAGTTGATCCTGACAGCCAGATTCAGAGATGAGTTTCACATGCTGACGGTTTATTAATTTCCCTTATTTTCTAGCCTCTAAATTCTGTTTTCGTTGAAATTTTGTTTCTTTTCCTTCCAAATACAAGAAACTAAATGTAGAGAACTGCTTCTATGAAAAGCTTTATATTGATAAGAAAGGAATTAAAGAAAAGTTGATGAAAGAGGTGCTCATAACTGAATTGCTAAATTAGAATTGACTTCACTCAAAAGCACAAACAAGCAGAACACTGGGACAATCCCAGGAAATCAGGAATGAGAATTTCAAACGAGAGTCCCTAACCTGTTTTGCAGTGTTCAGGGAGGCCAGAGCTACAGGCAGTCCAGTAACAGAAAGCTAAAGCTTAGGTCGCATGCACAGCCCGTGAGGACCTTTATCTACCTTGGAGAACATCCCCTGCTGAGTGGACTTAAGCCCATACCGCAGTCTTGTCCAGTCTGGTTGTGTTGTGTTAAATAGACATCTTTTAAAAATTACTGTTAACAGCTTTCACCACTCATAAAATTAAGGTTACTTTGTTAACATTTTAGGACTCAGAGAGGTAGGTTATCACGACAGAAAATGTGAAAGAAAATAACTATAGCTCAGGTTTTTTTTTTTTTTTTGGTCAATCAACTTAAAGTATAATATTAACAGCAAACATCATCACGATAGTCACTTTGGAAATGATAAAGATTTACAGGGATGATATCCTTGCTAAGCTTGGAATGGAGGACCTGGCTGACCTGGGATTGGTAAACAGAGGGAAGGCTGGGGCTTTGGTGTGTGGCCAGTGGGGCTGTATTTTATTCATTGTTATCCTCCAACCCCAAATATAGCTCTGATACATAGTAAGCCCTCGTGAATGTAGACTGAATGAAGGGTGGGAAGTTAGGGGTCGTCAGTGGCATTGCCAGCTCTTGCTAGATGTGAGCCAGGAATGGGACCAGGCGGAAGCCGAGGAGGCAATGGGACAGAGCAGTGCAGGAGGACGTTTCTGACGTTTTCTGGTGCATTCTCACCTTCAGGATTGCACGTGAGCTTTTCTTTTCTTTTCTTTCTTTCTTTCTTCTTAAAATAAAGATTTATTTATCTATTTTGGAGAGAGAGAATGAGCGGGGGGAGTGGCAGAGGGAGAGAGAGAATCTTGAAGCAGACGCCCCACTGAATGCAGAGTCTGACATGGGACTATTCCAGGACCCTGAGATCATGACCTGAGACAAAACCGAGAATTGGACACCGAGCCACCCAGGTGACACATGTGTGCTTTTCTGAGAAGCATATTAGAGGTGCTCTGCAGGAGAGGTCCACTTGGATACAGGTCCGGCAGAACCAAGCAGAATAAGGAAAGTAAGTTGAGTGATAACTATGTTCAGGGCAAGTGGAAACACATTTTTGAGGACTGTGAAAGGAACCCAAGAAGAATTAAGTATAAAGCTATTGAAAACACTGAAAAAAAAAGCTAAGTTCATTTATAAATGAAAAATTTAATACTGGTTTTTAAAAAGAAAATAAAGAAGGGTGCCTGAGTGGCCCAGTCTGTTAAGCGACTGCCTTCTGCTCAGGTCATGATCCCAGGGTCCTGGGATCGAGCCTCACATTGGGCTCCCTGCTCAGTGTGCGTGGGGGGGGGAGTCTGCTTCTCCCTCTTTCTCTGCTCCTCCCCACCAAGTCATGTGCGCTCTCTCTCTTTCTCTCTCTCTCTTGCACGTGTGTGCCCTCTGAAAAAAAGAAAGAAAAATAAGCTAATAATTGCATTTGCAGTATGTATAGCACTTTCCTTTTAAACANGGGGAGTCTGCTTCTCCCTCTTTCTCTGCTCCTCCCCACCAAGTCATGTGCGCTCTCTCTCTCTCTCTCTCTCTCTTGCACGTGTGTGCACTCTGAAAAAAAGAAAGAAAAATAAGCTAATAATTGCATTTGCAGTATGTATAGCACTTTCCTTTTAAACATAAAATTTAGTGTTTGGGCTATCCCACTTAGTGTAAGTTGCTAACGACAAAGGTGTGGTGGGAGGGCCAAGAGGCGGGAACTAAGTGAGCATCTCATGTGCCAGGTCTTATGATAAAAGCTTTGCACGTGTCAACCCCTGTACCCTCACAATGTATTACTAACACTTGAGAAGTTGACAATGCCTCACAGAGAACATGCAAGAAAGCTTCCCCCCTTGTAATAATTCCATACATAATGCACAAATACACATATATTATAAATTTCAAACACCAAAGAAGATAGACAGGATAAATTATTGTCACTCCTCACACTTTCCATAATCTCACTTTCTTTCACATATGTAATTGCCATTAACAATTTGATATGTGGTCCAACAAATTTTTTATTTGCATATATGTATATGACTTTTTAAATATGAAGGTAATTGTGGAGGAACATGATTCATTGGAACATAAATATGAAATGATTTAATTTTTAAAAAATGACTTTCCCCCAACTGTGATGTTTTAAACTTTCCTTTCTTGTTGGTGGTATATAGGTTCCTTAATGAAATTTTAGTCCCTTTCCATAACTTTCCTGTTACTTTCAGTTATTAGAATGATTTCCTTTCAATATTTATGATCCTATATTTTTTATAACTTTGGTCTTAGATGCAATTCAGAGTGAATTTCCTCCCCTGAGCCCCGGTGAAGGCCAGATCTATGTGGGCTCCAACTGCTCAGTCTGTGTGGGAGTGGGGGTAGGGAACTTGCCTGCAGCCTCTTCTTGGTTGGCTCTGTCTGCTCTTCTAGTCTTTATGAGCTTGATAAAGGCAGAAGTATCAATATGCTCCTTGCAAGAGAGGCTTGCTTCCATTCAGCCTTGGTGGGCATCAGTAGCCCTTTGTCATATTTAGATACCTCTTCCAGCCAAGAACGGCATCCTTTCTCATTCTTTAATAGGGTGCACCTCTGTCCCCATGCAACACCCAACTATCTTGGGTGAGTTTTGCTCATCAAAACTATCTCTAAGGCTGGCAGACACATGTGGGATCCCTTCTTCCAACTCTGTCAGGAGTCAAGAACTTGATGGGGGTGGGAGCAGTTCTGACTCTCATTCTACCCGGTACCCCCTGCTGCTGGCCCCTTGCCATCTCTCTCCAGTTCTCTCCTCCTTTGCCGGGGGACCATTAAATCTGCTGGTCTTATGCAGGGAGCGTGGAGCAGATCATTAGATCTGCTGGCCAACGAGGCATGCAGTTGAGGAACAAAATGCCAAATTCTTGCAGTCACCCCAGTCTTTACAAGCAGTTCTGTTGGAGTCTCACTAGAGATTGTCTACCTTGTCCTGGTGGGGGGGAAGCAACGTTCTCTCTCTCTCTCTCCCTTGCAAGGGGAGCTAACGGAATAGGCTCTTTTTATGAATTGCTATTGTAAGCCTTGTGACCTCCTCGCCTCTCAGTTCTCTTTTTATGTGAACTGGAGGAGGGTAATGTGGTGATGGGTGGTGGTAGGACTTGCACAATTTTGTTTCTGTAAGGTCTGTGGGAAGGAGGGTGACCCCAGTTTTGACTGCTTGCACATAAAAACACGAAGTGCTTAGTGCCTTCTATTTTCAGCCCTGACCCTTAGGTGAAATTCTGTACCGTGAGAAAAATCCAAGTTGACATCTTGTTTCATATCCTTATACACTAAGAACTTGCTCCCTGTGCTGGTTGTTCTCTATTTGTCCCTCTGCCCAAGATCTATTCTCCACCTTTATCTGTGTTGCAGTGTGCCCTGGAAAGCTGACTTCTATGGATTACATTACTTTGGCTCCCTTGTCCTCTTGCTTCTGGTTGCTTCTGGCTGAAGGAGATACTTGTAGGAAATTGGAGAGTGGTAAAGAAGGAAGTTAGGATATTTATAACCTTGACCCTCTCTCCCAACCCATGTTCCTCTATGGCTGAAGTGCCTGCTTAGCTGCCTTTATTCCTTAGCCCTCTTGCTCCTTTAGTTCAAGACTGGTAAAGCTTCCCACTCTTGCTAATACCAGGGTGCCTTACCATCCTGTGTTGCTTCCCTTAACCCCTTCTGTTCCTTTAACCCTGTCCACACCTCTGAAAAGAGCCCCAACGTTAAAATTTAGTTAAATCCTTTGAATGGGCCATCTGTTTCCTGTCATGACCATGACAACATGGTCCCCTTTTCCATTAGCAGAATGTTCTGAGGTCTACCATGTCATTAGAAATATATTTATTAAAATGAAAATGACTGCATAATCTAATCACAAGGAAACATCAGGCATAGTCAAATTGAGGGGCATTCTACAAAGTAATTGGCTTGTTCTCTTTAAAAATGTCAAAGTCATGAAAGACAAAGGAAGCTGAAGGAACTATTTTAGATTAAAGGAGACTCGAGATACTTGGCAAGTAAATGCAATATTTGGTCTTGGACCCTAAAGAAAAGGACCCTAAAGAAAATTTTCAAATTTTGTTGTAAATAACAAATGTGTGTGTGTGTGTGTGTGTGTGTGTGTGTGTGTACGTAGAAGAAGACAGAGAGAGAGAGGGAGGGAAGAAGGGAGGAGGGAGGGAGGAAGGGAGGATAAAGCAATTGTGATAACATGTTGACATTTGGGGAGTTCATTCTACTGTTTTTACAACTTTTCTGTAAGTCTGAAATTATTTCAAGATGAAATGAGTGTGCAGTGTGCATGACCTCTGCCCTGCTGTGGGTCGTTTATGTAGGTTGTCTCCCCTTTTTCTCCAGGACAAGCAGTCCTGCAGTGAAAACCCTTGTACACATATCTCTCTGTACGTGTGCCAATATTTCTGTTGAACAGAGTTGAAGAAATAGAGCTGTTGAATCAAAGGTCATACACATTATACATTTTGGCAGATTTTGCCAAGTTGCGAAGACTGTTTAGTAAACACCTACAATCTGTTTTATATTACAGCAAAAATATGAGAGAGCTTTTATTAAAAACTTAGATTGTAACCTGTATAAATCAGTCTTTCAAACTGATCAAATTTAAGTCACTAGAGTTAAGTTATTTGCACATATGTGAGCTGCCCCTCCCCCCACCCTTGGTCTGTAACATTTTTTTTTTTTTAAGATTTTTTATTTGTTTGAGAAAGTGAGAGAGACAGAGAGTACATGGGTAGGAGCAGAAGGGGAGGGAGAAGCAGGCTCCCTGCTGAGCAGGGGGCCTGATGTGAGTCTCGATCCCAGGACCCTGGGATCATAACCTGAGCTGAAGGCAGACACTTAACCGACTGACTCACCCAGGTGCCCATGGTCTGTCACCTTTTCAATGCCCTGTTGTCTGCATCCCTCCTTTGCCCTGGAGCTTGTGACTTATTTTCTTTTGGTCTGCCTTTCTCAACTCTATTTACTTAAGAGGGTAAAAGAGTTAAAATACTAATTTCAGAAGTGAATTATACCTGATTTTTGTATCAAGAATGACATTGCTTCTTTCCATGAACCTATATAACCAAGTATTGACGGTTACAATCCTTTGAAAGATCACCAGGTGACCTAATATCAAGGATGAATTCAGAAATGTTAGGAAATTGCTGGAAAGTTTAAAGAATACGTTTACATGTTTGCTCTTTGGATATAATCACGACATGTTAAAGCTGGAAAGAAAGTTATAGACCATTTGGCCCACTCTCTTCTTTTGTAGATGTGGAAACTGTGATTCGTGGACTTTGATATATTGCCTAAATCACAGTCCTGATAACTGGGAAAACAATAGCTAAACATTCATTTTCTGACTTTTTAAAGTGCTCTTTTCTGCTTCCTATCTTAACTGTCTTAAATAAGGGTCTACATGCTATGCTATGGAACAAATCATGCTATTAGCTACGCTACGAGACTGGAGATGATGATTCAGGGTAGGATGCCTGGGGGAAAAAATTATTTCAAGTACATAATGAAGAAAAATTTGCATAATGTGATCAGTATAAATGATTTACTGGGACATTAGTGGTAAAGTGGGTACTTCTGTTTTGACTGCTGGGAACTGCATCAAAAGGTACAGTAATTATTGTATTACAAATATATTAATACCTTGGGCTCAGAAAGTTTTACGTAAGTGATAATTCTAGCATGCTTCATATATACAGTGTAAAATATGACTAAACATGTATCCCCTGCTTTCCAAAAGTTTGTGTTGCTTCACTTCACCTTTATAGAAGACTTACATTAGAATGGCAACAGGTTTTGGTGCTTTTGTTTTTGCTTTTTGTTTTTTGATATAGCAAAAACCCTCTTTGGATTTTCTTTCAGTTAGAGAAAACAGCTACTAATGTAAGTCTTTCCTTTTTTTTTTTTTAATTTAAATTCCATTAGCCAATGTATAGTACATCATTAATTTTTGAGGTAATGTCAGTCTTTCCTAAAAGCAGAGTGCACTAACATGAACTTTCAGAAAGCAGGAGATACTCTTCGCTTCACACAATTTTGGTTTTTGAAAGATTTCATTGGAATGCTCTACTTTTGGATAGCGGGAGAAACCTACATTTGAAAATGATTAGATTTCTTAGATAATTTGTGAAGCCAAAACGTGGATGATTTAGTTCTTAATTTTCTTTATAGAGTGGCATAATTCATACAAATGTCATTTAGCCTTTGCAATTGAAATGAACAATTCTCTGAGTGTCATGCCATAACAAGGAAAGGCAACGTACAATACAAGTGTGAGCATTAACCCCTCTCACCCCTGCCAAATCATTTACTTTTGCCTTGGAAATGTATTTTTATTTTATTTTAATTAATTAGTTAACTAATTTATTTATTTATTTCAATATTTTATTTATTTGACAGAGAGGGAGACAGCCAGCGAACGCAAGCAGGGGGAGTGGGAGAGGAAGAAGCAGGCTTCCCAGCGGAGCAGGGTGCCAGATGCGGGGCTCAATCCCTGGACTCTGGGATCACGTCCTAAGCCGAAGGCAGACACTTAATGACTGAGCCACCCAGGTGCCCCAAGGAAATGTATTTTTAAAATTTAGCTGCATGTGGGTGTATCCAACATTCTGGAAGCTCAGAAAGTTTCATATAGAATCCTTAAGTTTGAATGCCACTAGATCATATCTGTACCTTCTTCATAACTCTGGCGGGATCACTTACAGAACAAATGAGGATTTGAAAAACTTACACTGGTGTGGGAAAATTTTGTAGCGAGGTGGGGCTAACTTGGCCAGGGTCTGATTATCAAGAGAAAGAAGGTGGCCAGCTAGGGAAAAGACAGTTTCTATCCCAGGGAACTCTGGGATTTGGCCTGAATTTGGGTTGATGTGGTTATCCAAATGGATCCATCTGGTTAGTGGGTGGTAGTAACAGGCATTTCAGTCAATGATGTTATCGCAATTTGGGTGGCTCCAAGTCTTCAGCTAGTGGTGGGTGAAAGAGAGTTGATAATCAATGGCTGGGCAGATGGTCAGGTCCCAACTAAGTGGTTCTCAATCCTGACACAATCAATTTCCTCTATCTAAAAGAAATATTTTATTACACCCACTTACTTAACATCAAATAGTCTACAAATGTGATTTTTCTGAAGTATAGTTGACACAATGTTACCTTAGTTTCAGGTGTACAACATAGTGATTCAACAACTCTATATGTTATGCTGTGCTCACCACAAGTGTAGCTACTATTACCACACGATGTTATTACAATACCATTGACTTTATTCCCTGTGCTGTATCTCTCATCTCTGTGATTTACTCATTCTGTAATTGGAAGCTTGTACCTCCCACTCCCCTTCACCCATTTTGTCCACCCCCGCTGCCCTCTTCCTGTTGGCAACCACCTGTTTGTTCTCTGTATTAATGGGTCTATTTCAGTTTTTTGTACAAACATAATTTTAAAAATCTGTATGCACTAATTATAAAATAGAAAAGAAATAAAAAAGTAGCTAACAATATTTACTTTAATATATAATGCTTGTGCACAACCACTTTGAATCTGTGCTTCTCCAAACACAACAGAAGAGCACTTCCCAAACTTGACTGTGCAATGAATCTCTAGGGATCTTGTTAAAAAGCAGCTTCTGGTTCATTACGTGTTGGGTGGGCTCTGAGATTCTGTATTTCTTACAAGCTTCCTGGTGATGTCAATGCTGTTGGTACATGGAATACATTTTGTTCTTAGAAGACATAATGAAGTCTGTTGCATTGGGAAAGACAAAGCTACAAAGGTGGTCTGACAGAGTGTGTTGAATTAGCGATTGAATTGCCAGGAGTGGTGTTGCCATTATTAATGTGATTCTTTGGGAAATTCATGAACAATTTTTGGCAAAATTCAGATCAAAACCAAGTCAACTTATCCTTTGATCTGCACAGTAGTTGCATTTCTTTTTTTTTTTTTTTAAAGATTTTATTTATTTATTCAACAGAGATAGAGACAGCCCGCGAGAGAGGGAACACAAGCAGGGGGAGTGGGAGAGGAAGAAGCAGGCTCATAGCAGAAGAGCCTGATGTGGGGCTAGATCCCATAACGCCGGGATCACGCCCTGAGCCGAAGGCAGACGCTTAACCGCTGTGCCACCCAAGCGCCCCAGTAGTTGCATTTCTGCCAAAATACTTTGTATTTATGTGTGAAACAAAGTTCAGTCCTAGGCTCAGATAATTATAGACAAATTTTTCACCTACAGGAATGCCCAGTGGGATACTTGAAATTTTTGTGGAATGTGGGACCACTCTTTATATAGAGAACTATCCCATGGATCGCCGGACAGTTAGCAGCCTTGACTTCTGCCCACTAAATATCAATAGCACACCCAATCATTGTGACAACACAAAATTGTCCCCCAAATTTCTCAAGTACTATGGGGCACAGAAGATCGACAGTATGAATCAAGACAGAGTGCCAGCCTTGGTCTGCTAATTAATAACTGTGGCAGAAACCCATTGCAGGGGTTGTGCAACACATCAAGGGTTAGGAAATGCAGCTGCTTGGGGACAGGGAAGTCTGGGCTCACTCTGTTGTGCTTGGTCCCTTTGTATATGACAGAAATATTACAAACTCTGTTGGGGAAGGGATGGGCTGGATTAGAGCATCCCTCTCAAATGTTAATGTGCCTACAAATCACCTGAAAATCTTGTTAAAATGCAGGTGGTGATGCAGCAGATCTGGGGTCTGACCTGAGATTCTGCATTTCCAACAAGTTTTTAGGGGATGCTGTCACTGCCATTACACAGTTTGCTCCACAAACTCTGAATAGCAAGAGACAGAATACCTAACTTGGTGGGCTATAGGCTGAAAAGATCAGTGCCTTGAGCTGAGATGTGGGCAGCCAGAAGTGAACAATGATCATCCCATCTTTCTTTTCTCTCTGTAAGGATTATTTTTTTCCTCATTCCTTTCTTACTTCTCAGATTAATGAGAATCAGCATGCTTAGGTGGAGCCAGCTTGTCTGGAGAGGGTTACTGATTCTTACCTTCTCTAGAATGGGGAAGCTCTGGGTCACATTCTGTCTAAAGGTGATTTTAGGTCTTAAAGGTACGGAGTAAATGCTACCGAGGTTCTATTTATGTCATCAAAGGATTGAATTAGGCGTAACCTGACATATTGTAAATGGAGACTCGAAAGCCAGGTTTTCTGAAGATAACATCCATTTCAAATAATTACTGATGATTGAGAATGTTCCTCTAAAACTCTATTAAGGGAAAAATTGTTATTTGTTCTAGAGTCAAGAAGACAGACACATGACACATGTGTTATAAATTTCTACTCTTGTACCCAGAGTTTTGCAAGCAGTTACCTAAGCCATGAAATTTAAGGAGGCACCTGCTCTCAGGGTTGTACAAGTACGTGGTTGGCACTTGAGAGTGATTGCTTCCCTTTGTACCCACCTCTGCTACCTTGCCCTAATTCTGACCCTGCCACTATCCATGACAGACATTGCTAGGAGATAATGCCCGTGTTAAGGGTTGCGTGGTGGATTTACCTGGATGAAGATTTCTTCCATGTATCTTTGGTTGATTACCTGTTGTCTGGAACACTGTTCTTATTCATTAATGGCTTTTCACAATAAACCCCAGAAAAAGCTCTTCCAGATCTTTTCTTGAAGACATGTTACAGAGAAAAATCTCAGTAATTCTCTAAACAGATTTCTCTGTATCTAACATTTCTTCTTGGTCTTCTTAAAAATATAATATTCTTTTACCAAAGAATTACATAGCTTGTATATTTATTATTTTGAACGCTTACCTATGGGTGAGAATATCTAGGTTTAGTGAATAAAAATGGACAAAACAAACAAAAAACACAACACAAAAGTAATGAAAAATTTGTTATTTTTTAAGAGAATAAGATCCCAAAGGCCAAAACCAACACTTGAAATCCTTCTGTTGGAAAGGCCAGCCCAGAGTGCTATATAACTAGGTTTTAATTGCTTTGTTTCAGACCTGCTCTATCAGTATCTCTGAGTGAAGAGTAGACATTTGGAACGTACAAAGCTGCAAGGAAATGCTGGTGCTCAGGCAGAATTAAGAACTAGAGCCCTAAAAAATATGTTTATTTTCAGGGTGTCAGAAAATGCTCACATTGTGAAAACAAAGTTTATTTCACTTTTATGTGGACCTAAATATATGTTACCAATTTTTAAACATTTGTATTTAATGTATGAAAAAATGATATTACGATAGCAGTAATGAAAATAAAACAAAGAAATCCTATGATCCTTACAGATAACTCGTTTTCTTTTTCTTGTTTTATAGCTTAGTTTGTCCCCAGGCTCTATGAGTGTGTGACTTTTGCAGTGGTGGAAGGTCCCATACTCAAAAAGGCCCCACAAATTATGTAGCTGGTCATGGCCATATATGTGTATACATCTGCTTGTAATTCTACATAGTTTGGAGTCCAGTGATGATTTGAAGTTGTGTTTTGTTTTGTGTTTTTTTAACAAAATTACATCGTATTTTTTTTCATTCCATTTTGTGCTGTTTTACCAACTTCCTGGTGATTAGTTTTAATGACTATATAATAGTCAATTAATCTTACCTATAATTAACTAACATTCTCATACCTTAGCTTAATTTTTCCCACATTAAGTTGCTTCTTATTTTTCACAAATATATATTCTATAGCCATGACAATCAGTGACAGTCTGTGCACTTTGAAAAAGTTTACTCAGGATACATTCCTGGGATGGGAATCACTGGGCTGGGCTGACCATACTTCTTTGATTGTCTAGGACAGAGATAGTTTTTGTCTGGTATATTTATTAATAGTGCCCCTTTTAATATCAGAAGTGCTCCCATTTGAGCTATAAATTTGACAGTTCTTGGCTATGACCAACTCTTGAGTATTACAACTCTTGATCACTTTTAGAAGGGACAACTGATAAAATCAAAAGATCAAAAATAAGATATTATAACTCAAATAACACTGAGAATAACCACTTTAGAAAATAAAACACAGGAAAAACCCCCAGCTCCCTTAGGAAAGATGACCAAAATAAGTTTAAATTCTAAATCACATACTAATTGAGAATGATGGAATTAAATGAACAGTAATATTCTGGGGTGTTTTTAATTGTTAGCAAATATATGGTTGTTAATGCCCCGTGGTGGGGGCCGGTACACTTATAAATCAAGATGTTGACTTTATTATTATAATTTCTAAAATTTATTTTATTTTATGTTAACTTTATTTTTAAAGTCCACAGATAATTCAGGTATTGCATTAAAATTTCTTTAATCCCGGCATTACCATTTTAAAATTTGTGATAATTCAGAAAGGATTTTAACTACGGTTTCTCTTTGTCAAGAAAAAAAGGGTAATGTTAGGTAAAGAACAGTGTACAGGAAGAGGTTATTTATCCACTTTGGAGAGTAAAGAACTTCAATAGTTGTACTTACCTAGACAAAGTGAAAGGACTCTGTAAGCTGGGTCTCATAGCTGCTTTGACTGATGCCCTAATTTGGCAATTCAAATAATTCTTAGCTATTCATTAAAGTAGGGTCTTCTTCCAAGTCTGATTGGTTTGTCAAGCTGTAGCGAGCATATGAACATGGCCACGGCAAAGCCTCGTTTCCTCGAAAGAAGAACATCATTACATTACTTCTCCCCCTTTCAGACAGGCTTGCCCCTTGAATTTGTTCCAAATTTATGGTATTTTGCTTTTTTCCTTTGAAGCTAGAGGCCATATTTTCAGAATAAATGCAAAAACTCAACTGCTTCTAAGACCTGTGTTTGGATATGACCTTTATGCAACAAAGTGTAGTCCAGGATTTACAAGGCATGAAGATTCTGACAGAATGTTTCCTCCCTCAGGAAGGAAAGGGCAAGTGGAGGTCAGGGTTACAGGCCTGGATATGGAGGTAGGGCTGCTGGGGGGAGCAGGGAGTCGGCTCGTGGAAGATTAAGGAGTTTCAAAGGTTCTGTTGAGTCTGAAATAGCATCACTTTAATCTTATCTTCAACACCTATTAACTCCATGACCAGGGATAAGTTACTCATTCTTTGAGACTTAGTTTCCTTGTCTGTATATTACTGAGAGAGTTTCTCTCTGCTGTTACTGAGCAGTGAGTTTTGTTCCTAAAAGTGGAAGAAAAGACAAGATGCCTGAGAGGACAGGCAGCTGGGGAAAAAACCATGAAAGTTGGAGTTTGGGGAGATTCTCCTCAAGTAGAACAGATTCTCGTGCCTGAGGAAAGGAGGTAGGGGGACTTTGGGCAGGCTTAGCCATCTTGATTAGCTGGGTCAATGTGTATGGTAACCCATTTATGCCCTTGCCAGGAGACAGGCATCTTTTAGGGCAGTGCTGGCTTCAGAGGGTGTGACCTGGAGATGACCAGAGTAGGGCAGTGGCCAGAGGGAGTATACCCGTTGCAAGGGCAGAAACCAGGATGGTAGGGGCAATAGTGCCTTCAAGGAGAGGCTACTGTTGGGGAAGAAAATAATTCTGAATCTGGATATCTTTCCTAAGCCTTTAGTTTTGAATCCAGTGGCCTTTGAAAAACACCTTTCATGTACAGAGTCATGATACATAATTCTCTCCTTTATTTATTGAATGCTGACCAAGTGCTCAGCACTGGGTATAAAAAGGAAAGAGATGTAATTTCTATGCCCAGAGCTCTCATAGTTTAAGGTGGAGACATTCATTATAGTTTAATGAATATATCAAGGCTTATTTATGAACCTTCCTGGATAAGTTGGCCTTGTGCTGGAAGTGACAATTCTGCCTTTCCTTCCAGGAAGCAAGGCATAGATGTAGTCTTTGTCTGGTGCCCCAATGTCTGGGTCTGGTGGTGATTCAGCTTTGTAAGTCTAACCTTCACCCCATGGAATCAATCTGCCAAACTGGTTCTGCCCCATCTGTGTTGTCTGGTTTCTCTGCTAATTTACTCTTGGGAAGGGGACTAAAGATACTCTTCCAATGTCTTGAACCCTCTTGGTCACTGTCCCATAGAACAGGCTTTGGGTTCCTTTTCCTTGAGGCCAGCCCTCTACATCAGCTGGTAGGTTGAGGACCTAGTTCTTCATCCTGGTGTCTGTCACTAGTGCTATGTCCTAGCAGCACTAAACCAGGACCTGCTCCCATTAACTGTAGTGTCTAACCCAACCCAGAGGTCCCTATCCTTTTTTCTATTTTGTTTATTGTGGATCTGACTGCCTCTAGCCATTGACACCTATTTGAAGGTAGGTGAAAATAGTTAAAATGAGGTCAGGCAGCTAGTAAGTGGAAACACAAAGAATTCAGACCCAGGCAATCTGATGCCAGAGTTCGTGCTCATGACCACCACATTGCTATCTCTCATCATTGTATAGGCACTCCTCCATCGTGTCTACTATCCAGCACTGCTGCTCTTGAGAAAATTCAATTCAGAGTCCACATTACTATTGTGCAGTCTGGTTTTCGCCTTCTCTCCCTCCTTTCCTCTCTCTGGAAGCTTTTTGAATCTTAAATTTATAGAAAGTGTTCTACATTCATGTGTCTTGATATAGGTCTTTTTCTCTTTTCCTTTACACTTTTGGTCAGCAAATCCTTTCGATTTTTTCAATTCTAGAGACATTTCCTGATTCATTTCTTTGAAGATATTACTGTTTATCCATTCTCTCTTTATGAAAAACCATATCCTAGATATTCGACCAATGTGATCCTCAATGGACTCCTGAACTGACCCTCTATTTTGACTTTTTTCTCTCATATTTTTTCATCTGTGAATCCTACTCTTTATGGAGTTTCCTCAATTATATTTTCTAATTCTTCTGCTGAGTTTTTAATTTTGGCAATCATATTTAAATTTCAAAGAATGTTATTTATATCAACCTGTGTTTTTTTTAAGAGATTTTATTCATTTTTTTGAGAGAGAGAGAGCACGCATAAGCAGGGTGGAGGGGCAGAGAGTGAGGGAGAAACAGACTCCCTGCTGATTAAGGAGCCTAACTCAGGGCTCCATCCAAGCACCCTGGGATCATGACCTGAGCTGAAGGCAGGTGCTCAACTGACTGAGCCACCCAGGTGCCCCTATATCAACCTGTGTATTTAAAAAAATAGATTCAATATTTTGTTAGTTTTCTCCAATGCTACCAATCAGAGTTTTTTGAATTTCTTTTTTTTATTTCTAGCACCATTCCTTCCATTTTTGCTTTTGTTTTTGTTTTTTTAGTGAACCTCTCTTTGTTCTGCTGGCCTTTCTCTTACATGGAGGACTTTTTACTAATGTCTGGTGATGCTTGATCAATACATTAAAATGAACGACTAAAACTTGATTGGGAGTTCTGTTGCAAGGTTGGTCTTGTTGATTAGGACCTTTGGCTGTGGAGTCATTAAGCAAGGAGCCAACCTGCATTGTGACTGTAAGTTTTCCCAAATATGAGAATGTGGAGGTTATCTTGTTTAAGGGAGAAAGCTGATCCCTGTGTGAAACATTCTTTTTTTTTCAATTTTAAATTTAAATTCAATTAATTAACATATAATGTATTAGTTTCAGAGGTAAAGGTCAGTGATTCATCAGTCTTATATAATACCCAGTGCTCATAATATTAGGTGCCCTCCTTAATGTCTATCACCCAGGTATCCTGTCCCTCCAGCAATCCTGTTCGTTTCCTATGATAAAGAGTCTCTTATGGCTTGTCTCCCTCTCTGGTTTCATCTTGTTTTATTTTTTCCTCTCTTCCCCTATGATCCTCTGTTCTGTTTCTTAAATTTCACATATGAGTGAGATCATATGATAATTGTCTTTCTCTGATTGACTTATTTTACTTAGCATAATACTCTCTAGTTCTAACCACATCATTGCAAATGGAAGATTTCATTTTTTTGATGACTGAATAGTATTCCATTATATACATATATATACACCACATCTTCTTAACCAACTGAGCCACCCAGGCACCCCCTGTACCACATCTTCTTTATCCATTCATCTGTCGATGGACATCAGGGCTCTTTCCACAGTTTGGCTATTATGGACATTGCTGCTATAGCAGGTGCCCCTTGGATCACTACATTTGTATCTTTGGGGTAAATACCTAGTAGTAGTACAATTTCTGGGTCATGAGGTACCTGTATTTTCAACTTTTTGAGGAATCTCCATACTGTTTTCCAGAGTGGCTGCACCAGCTTGCATTCCCACCAACAGTGTAGGAGGGTTCATTTTTCTCTGCATGCTTACCACATGTGTCACTTCCTGACTTGTTAATTTTAGCCATTCTGACAGGTGTGAGGTGGTATCTCATTGTGGTTTTGATTTGTATTTCCCTGATGCTAAGTGATGTGGAGCATTTTTTCATGTGTCTGTTGGCCATCTGGATGTCTTCTTTGGAGAAATGTCCATGTCTTCTGCCCATTTCTTGATTGGATTATTTGTTTTTTTTGGATGTTGAGTTTGATAAGTTTTTATAGCCCTTTATCTGATAGGTCATTTGTAAATATCTTCTATTCTATCGGTTGTCCTTTGGTTTTGTTGACTGTTTCCTGTGCAGTGCAAAAGCTTTTTATCTTGATGAAGTCCCAATAGTTCATTTTTTGCCTTTGTTTCCCTTGCCTTTGGAGACGTGTCTAACGAGAAGTTGCTGCGGCCAAGGTCACAGAAGTTGCTGCCCATGTTCTGCTCTAGGATTTTGATGGATTCCTGTCTCACATTTAGGTCTTTCATCCATTTTGAGTCTATTTTTGTGTATGGTGTAAGGAAATGGTCCAGTTTCATTCTTCTGCAGGTGGCTGTCCAATTTTCCCAACACCATTTGTTGCAGAGACTGTTTTTTTTTTTTTTTTTCCATTGGGTATTCTTTCCTGCTTTGTTGAAGATTAGTTGACCATAGAGTTGAGGGTCCATTTCTGGGTTCTCTATTCTGTTCCATTGATCTATGTGTCCGTTTTTTGCTACTATCACATTGTCTTGATGATTACAGCTTTTTTTTTTTTTTAAAGATTTTATTTATTTATTCGACAGAGATAGAGACAGCCAGCGAGAGAGGGAACACAAGCAGGGGGAGTGGGAGAGGAAGAAGCAGGCTCATAGTGGAGGAGCCTGATGTGGGGCTCAATCCCACAACGCCGGGATCACGCCCTGAGCCGAAGGCAGACACTCAACCGCTGTGCCACCCAGGTGCCCCTGATTACAGCTTTTTAATAGAGCTTAAAGTCTGGCATTGTGATGCCATTAGCTTTGGTTTTCTTTTTCAACATTCCTTTGGCTATTTGGGGTCTTTTCTAAAATTTCCATACAAATTTTAAGATTGTTTGTTCCAGCTCTGTGGAGAAAGTTGACGGTATTTTGATAGGGATTGCATGGAATGTATAGATTGGTCTAGATAGCATAGACATTTTAACATTTGTTCTTCCAATCCATGAGCATGAAACGTTTTTCCATTTCATTGTGTCTTCCTCAATTTCTTTCATGAGTGTTCTATAGTTTTCAGAGTACAGATCCTTTGCCACTTTGGTCAGCTTTATTCCTAGGTATCTTATGGTTTTTGGTGCAATTGTAAATGGGATGGACTCCTTAATTTCTCTTTCTTCTGTCTCATTGTTAGTGTATAGAAATGCAACTGATTTCTGTGGATTAATTTTTATATCCTGCCACATGGCAGAATTACTGTGTGAGTTCTAGCAATTTTGGGGTGGAGTTTTTTGTGTTTTCCACATAGAGTATCATGTCATCTGCGAAGAGTGAGAGTTTGACTTCTTGGCCTACTTGGATGCCTTTTATTTCTCTTTGTTGTCTGATTGCTGAGGCCAGGACTTCTAGCACTATGTTGAGCAACAGCGGTGAGAGTGGACATGTGTGCTGTGTTCCTGACCTTAGGGGAAAAGTTCTCAGTTTTTCCGCATTGAGAATGACATTCACTGTGGGCTTTTTGTATATGGCTTTTATGATATTGAGTTATGTTCCCTCTATCCCTACACTGTGGAGAGTTTTAATTAAGAAAGGATACTTTATTTTGCCAAATGCTTTTACTGCATCAACTGAGAGGATCATATGGTTCTTGCCCTTTCTTTTATTAATGTAGTGTATCACATTAGTTGATTTGCAGATGTCAAACCACCCTTGTAGCCCAGGAATAAATCCCATGTGGTTGTGGTGAGTAATCCTTTTGATGTACTGTTGGATCCTATTGGCTAGTATCTTGGGGAAAATTTTTGCATCCTTGTTCATTAGGGAGATTGGTCTGTAATTCTCCTTTTTGGTCGGGTCTTTGTTTGGTTTTGGGATCAAGGTAATGCTGGCCTCATAGAATGAGTTTGGAAGTTTTCCTTCCATTTTTATTTTTTGAAACAGCTTCAGAAGAATAGGTAGTAATTCTTCTTTAAATGTTGGTAGAATTCCCCGGGAAGCCATCCAGCCCTGGACTCTTGTTTGTTGGGAGATTTTTGATTACTACTTCAATTTCCTTGCTGGTTGTGGGTCTGTTCAGGTTTTTTATTTCTTCCTGTGTCAGTTTTGGTAGTTTATAAGTTTCTAGAAATGCATCCATTTCGTCCAGATTTTCTAATTTGTTGGCATATAGTTGCTCATAATATGTTTTTATAATTGTTTGTATTTCTTCGGTATTGGTTGTGATCTTTCCCCTTCATTCATGATTTTATTAATTTGGGTCCTTTCTCTTTTCTTTTGGCTAAGTCTGGCCAGGGGTTTATCACTCTTATTAATTCTTTCAAAGAACCAGCTCCTAGTTTCATTGATCTGTTTTACTGTTCTTTTGGTTTCTATTTCATTGATTTCTGCTCTAATCTTTATTATTTCTCTTCTGCTAGGTTGAGGCTGTAGTTGCTCTTCTTTCTCCAGCTCCTTAGGTGTGAGGTTAAGTTGTGTATTTGAGACCTTTCTTGTTTCTTGAGAAAGTCTTGTATTGTTATATACTTACCTCTTAGGACCACCTTTGCTGCATATCAAAGGTTTTGAACAGTCATTTTTTCATTTTCATTTGTTTCCATGAATTTTTTAATTCTTTATTTTCCTGGTTGACCCATTCATTCTTTATTTTAGTAGGATGCTCTTTAGCCTCCATGTATTTGAGTTCTTTCCAAATTTCCTCTTGTGTTTGAGTTCCAGTTTCAAAACACTGTGGTCTGAAAATATGCAGGGAATAATCCCAATCTTTTGGTACCATTTGAGATCTGATTTCTTTTCCAGTATGTGATAGACTCTGGAGAATGTTCTATGTGTACTCAAGAAGAATGTTTATTCTATTGTTTTAGGATAGAATGTTCTGAATATATCTGTGAAGTCCATCTGGTCCAGCGTGTCATTCAAAGCCCTTGTTTCCTTGTTGATCTTCTGCTTAGATGATCTCTCCATTGCAGTGAGTGGGGTGCTAAATTTCCCTGTTATTATTGTATTAGTATCAATGTGTTTCCTTAACTTTGTTATCTATTGGTTTATATAATTGACTGCTCCCATGTTAGGACCATAAATACAACTGTTAGATCTTCTTGTTGTATAAACCCTTTAATTATGATATAGTGTCCCCCCTCATCTCTTACTGCACTCTTTGGTTTAAAATCTAATTTGTCTGATATAAGGATTGCCACCCCAGCTTTCTTTTATGTTCATTAGCATGATAAGTGGTTTTCCGCCCCCTCACTTTCAATCTGGAGGTGTCTTTTGGTCTAAAATGAGTCTCTTGCAGACAGCATATGGATGGGTCTTTTTTTTTTATCCAACCTGATAGCTGTGTCTTTTGATTCGGGCATTTAACCATTTACATTCAGAGTAACTATTAAAAGATATGAACTTAATGCCATTGTATTACCTGTAAAGTCCTTGTTTCTGTGTACTGTCTCTGTTCCTTTCTGGTCTATGTTACTTTTGGGGTCTCTCTTTGCTTAGAGGATCCCTTTTAATATTTCTCACAGGGCTGGTTTAGTGATCACAAATTCTTTTAGTTTCTGTTTGTCCTGGAAGATTTTTATTTCTCCTTCTATTTTGAATGATAGCCTAGCTGGATAAAGTATTCTTGGCTGCATATTTTCCTCATTTAGCACCCTGAATACATCATGCTTGTTCTTTCTGGCCTGCCAGGTCTCCGTGGATAGGTCTGCTGCCAGCCTAATGCTTTTACCCTGGTAAGTTATGGACCTTTTGTCCCAAGCTACTTGCAGAATTTTCTCTTTGTCTCTGAGATTTGCAAGTTTCACTGTTATATGTCAGGGTGTTGATCTATTTTTTTGATTTTGAGGGGCTTCTCTGTACCTCCTGAATTTGGATGCTTGTTTCCCTCCCCAGATGATGGAAGTTCTCTGCTATAACCTGCTCCAATATACCTTCTGCCTCTTGTTCTCTTTCCTCTTCTTCTGGGATCTCAATTATTCTAATATTGTTTTGCTTTATGGTTTCATTTATATCTCAAATTCTTCTCTTGTGATCCAGTAGTTGTTTCTCTCTTTTTCCCAGCCTCTTTATTCTCCGTCGTTTTGTCTTCTATATCACTAATTCTCTCTTCTGCCTCATTTAGCCTAGCTGTTAGAGCCTCCAGTTTTGATTGCATCTCATTAATAACCTTTTTCATTTTGACTTCATTAGATTTTAGTTCTTTTATTTCTCCAGAAAAGGATTCTCTAGTGTCTTTTATGCTTTTTTCAAGCCCAGTTAGTATCTTTATAATCATTATTCTGGTCTCTATTTCTGACATCTTACTTATATCCATACTGATTAGGTCCCTGGCAGTCAGTACTGCCTCTTGTTCTCTTTTTTGAGGTTAGTTTTTCCATCTTCTCATTCTTGCAGAAAGTGGATGCTTTTCTATTTGTAGAGTTGCAGCTATTCTTTTCTTAGATCTCCAGTTGAGTTTGCATGTATTCAGAATGATTTGATAGCTATCTAGCTGAATTCCCTGGGACCAGACGAAAATAAGGTCTCCTACTCCTCTGCCATCTTAGACTGCATCTATGTGAAACATTCTGTGTGCAGTTGTGATATTTGACTCATCCATATGTTGACCATTCCAGCTAGTACGGCTGTATAACAAATTTCTCCCAAACGTGGTGGCTTTAAAAAACAATAATAATTTCTTTTATTTTTATTTTTATTTATTTGACAGAGATAGAGACAGCCAGCGAGAGAGGGAACACAACAGGGGGAGTGGGAGAGGAAGAAGCAGGCTCATAGCAGAGGAGCCTGACGTGGGGCTCGATCCCATAATGCCAGGATCATGCCCTGAGCTGAAGTCAGACGCTTAACCACTGTGCCACCCAGGCGCCCCAAAAAACAATAATAATTTCTTATCTCTGAAGGTTTCTGTGGGTCAGAAAGTTCCTGGTGGTTCTGATTGGTGGTCTGGACTTGGGATTGCTCATAAATTGGGACTACAGTCATCTGAAGGCTTGACTGGAACTGGAAGAACCACTTCCAAGGTAACTCATTCAGGTGTCTGGACAGTTGGTGCTGGTGCTGGAATCTCCACATGGGCTTCTCCAAAGACTGTTTTTCCAGCATGGTAGCTGGCTTCTTCAGAGTGAGCAGTCAAGGGAACAACATGGAAGCTGTGAAGCCTTTTAAGACTTATCCTCCAAAATCATTCCTTATCACTTCTGCTATATTCTGTTAGCCTTATAAAGCCATCCATTTTTAAATTTAAAATGGGAGGGGACTAAGCAAATGCATATCAAGAGGTAAGGGTCAGGGGCGCAGGGGGGCTTAGTCAGTTAAGCATCTGCCTTTGACTCAGGTCATGATCCCAGGGTCCTGGGATTGAGCCCCATGTCAGGCTCCCTGCTCAGTGGGGAGTTTGCTTGTCCCTCTGAACCCCCCCCACCCGTGCACTGTCTCTTACTCTCTCTTTCAAATAAATAAATAAATAAATAAATAAATAAATAAATAAATAAATAAAATCTTTGGGGGGTGAAAAGGGAGTAGGGGTCATTCTGGGAGGCAGCTACAAAACTCACTTCCAGTTCATTGTCCTGTCTTTAGTTTTACATCTTGTTTTTACTTTGTGGTGTAGATTCGTTTCCAGTTCTAAGCCCCTCTGGGGTTCTGTGGAGAAGTCAGGTAATTTTTTGTCCTCATTTCCATATCTGCCTCTATGTACACATTATGCTATGCCTTCTCCCCTAGACCCTCTCCTTTTCATCTTTCAGCATTTTCTTGAAATCTGTCTGCCAGTGGATTCCCTCCTGTTCTCTTTTTTATGGTAGGTGTATATATTATTCCTTCACTCTCATTAGTGAATTCTTAGGAGGAACAAAGAGAAATGTATTTGGTCAATCTGTCATTTTTAACTTGAAGCCACAAATTTTTTTAATGCAGCTCTCAGAATGGGACATAATTTTATTTCATAAATGAATTTTCTGATTATGAGTAAATTGCCTTTCCCTAATACCTAAGAACCACTAGTTAATCTAATTGAAATTGAGGGATTAAAAGAAAAGCTTTGGTTTATCTATTAGACATAAATAATGGTATATGCAATATGCTGCTTGACACTTAAATTTTGGTAGTCTTATTTTGGTATTAATGTAAAATTAGGGCTGCAATTTATAATGGGTTTCATGCTGTGAAGTTGACACTGTATTTTAGAAGCTAGAGAAAAAGATGAGCTTGATGACTGGTGATCCTGTCACTATTGTGGCTGAAACAACTCTATAATATACCTTTTTGTATCATTAAAAACATCTCCTTCCCTCACCAAATACAATTCTCTCATAAATATTTATAGTCCGCCATTCCCTAAGCTTTTTATTACAGAAGCCTTCATTTACCTTGATGCACTGCTCTATCTCATTTTTTTTGGTTAATAAAGGACACACATTTTTCTTTCAAAACCAGTAAGAAACCAAATTGAAAAGAGCCCCGAATATCTAATGTTAGAGTTAATTTTACATTCAGATTTCTCCTTTTTTTCTTAAAATAAAAACCCAACTACTATATAATAATGTTCATTGTTTGAAAAATGGGGAAACACACATAACCAGAAATAAAAAGAATAAACAAAAATCACTCATAATTTCATCATTTTTCTCTTGGTATTTACATATAGGCTCACTATTTTTTGTATGAATTTTGTCACTTAATGGTTTATTGTGGTCATATTTTCTTATTAAGATATATAAGCCAAAATATAAGCCAGTTATTTGTCAGTATACTTTATACCTCAATTAAGCTAAATAAAAAATTAAAAAGAGAAATATAAGGCTAAATAATTAATTTCAATATATGCATATATTCCATTTTTGAATATAATAATATATTTAACCAATTCCCTATTGATAGAATTAAAGTTGCTATAGAATCTTAATTATGATAAACAATGCTGTGATGACTATTCATATATGTGTATGTACACACACACACACACACAAAGAATCTCTTTGATTCAGTGTGAAGGATAGATCCTTTGAAGTAGAATATCTGGGTTACAGGATATAAACATTTCACATTGTCAACTTGATGTCCAGAAGGGTGGAACTACTTACACAACCACAAACATGTATTTGAATCCCAGTTCTCCATACTCCCTACAGCGCCAACATTAATCATTTAAAAATTTCCAATGACAAGCTTTCCATTTCCACCTTCAGATTCACACTCCACCCTTCTCCACCCAGCTCTTTGGAGCATCAGTGGGCTCCTTGCCCTCTGGCTCCCTCATGGGTCTGTCAGTGAAGCCATTGGCAGGAGATGGGCAGATGGGAGCATGGTGAGGTCCAGGCATTTGTTTTTTTACTCCCTCTCTGCCAGGTTTATAGTGGATGGCCCGTATCCTTAACCAAACCTCACAGCTCCTGTCTGGTGGTCGCCACTCATTTTGTGTGCCAGGAACTGCTCCTTCCTTGCTCTTTCTGACCTAGGGAGGGCAATGGCTCCCTTCTGGGCTATTGCTAGCCCTGGGTGCTTCACCATCCCTGGTTGGTTTCCCTTAGCACTGTCCATACTTTTGTAAAAAACCCCCTTATGTTAAACTTCCTAATCACTCTGCTTGAGTGTGCCTTGTTTTTCTAGTTTTTGTTTTTGTCAGGACCCTAATAGATGTGAAAAATAATATCTCATATTTATGATAATTTTTTTGCTTTATATATTACAATTTCCCTCCAAATTTGTCATTTAACCTTTCTTGTTTTCAGCATTTTTATAGTTCAATGTTAAATAGCTTTAGGTAGTCAGATTTATTGACTTTTTCCTTGTTATGTCATGTTTAGAAAATTCTTTCCACACTGTGCAAATATCCACCTGGATTTCCTTCTTTTTTGTGTATAATTACATTTTAATATATCTGGATTTATTCTGAATGAAGGTATGAATTAGGGATAACATTTTCCTTTCTTCTTTAAGCACAGATTTTTTTTCCCACTTTCCTAACAACACTTACCATTTCCCTACTGATTCAAAGGTCTTCCTTTGTCATATTAACTACTTATTTATTCTGTTTCAGTGATTTGTATGTCTATTCTGGCTCTTTTGTCAAGGCTTCATTTTTGTAACTTTAAATATGTTTAATATATGGTAGAATAAATTTCACCTCTGTATTCTTTCTCAGAAAATTTCTGGATTTTCAATTTTCATGTTTATTCCTTTAAACAAACTAGGAATTTTTTTCAAGGCCCCTCTGTTCCAAAAGTGTCTTAGGATTTTATATGGCATTGTATTATATTCACACATTATTTTGTTTTGTTTTGTTTTGAAGGGTTTTATTTATTTATTTGACAGAGAAAGAGAGAGCACAAGCAGGGGGAGCAGCAGAAGGAGAGAGAGAAGCAGGCTCTCCACTGAGCAGGGAGTCCTACGTGGGGCTCGATCCCAGGAACCTGGGATCATGACCTGAACCTAAGGCAGACACTTAACTGACTGAGCCACCCAGGTGCCCCTCACATATTATTTTGTAGAGAATTGGTATCTTTTCAATTTGTAGTCTTCTAATCCTAGATGTATGGTCACTATATATTTACTTAAGTCTTTTACTGTCTCAGTAAATTTCCTTCACACATCTTGTGTAATTTTTATATTAGAAATAAATTGTCATTGCTATCATGGAATTTTTATTCTTGTTATGAAAAGATAAAGTGAGGGAGAGACAGAATTATTCCTACTCCAGTTCTAAAAAATCACTAACACATTTAAACTCAAATTCATTATAAGCTACTTTGCAAAGCATTTCAATTTTTTCTCTAATATTTGTATGCATGGTAACCGAACTAGCAATTTCACATTAATCTATAGTTAGATATTATATAGTGTAACTGTTAATTCATAAAAGTAAAATGGGCTTCTACTTCTGAGACCATACAGGACTTTAATATTTATACTTTAAATCTTACCAAACATTAGTGGCATCCCACAATAACCTTATGAGGAAAGAAATCCATTTACATAAATTAATTATCTAGAAAAATAAAAACTCCACATACATACATTTTCAACACAGCAACACCAATGCTAAATAAAAACCGTGTGCTGTTTGAATAGCCCTAGATTTTCCAAAGCTCTTGCTAAATGTGAACAATTTTTACTGCAATAAGATGAATACTAAACATTAACTCAAGAGAATTTAAGTACACTAAATATAAAGCTTTAAAAAGGCACCTCTAATTCAGTTTCAAAATGAGAATAGCATTGTTGTAGAAATCATTAATGTTACAAAATCTTTATAGATATCCCAAATGAAATTTCTGAGCAGTTTGTTAAGTTTTCTACAATGCACCTAAATTTCAGATGCATTGTTTTGAGTTTCTGAATTTAGTTAATGGGTTTTTTTTTTAAAGGAACTTTAGTTTTTAGAGCACTTTTACATTCACAGCAAAATTGAGCAGAATGTACAGAGAGTTCCCATATGCCTTTCACCCCTACACATGCACAGCCTTCCCCATTATCAACAGCCCCCACCAGAGTGGCACATTTGTTACTATTCATGAACCTACAACACATCATAATCACCCCAAGTCCGTATTTTACATTATGGTTCACTGTTGGTGTTTGTATATTCATTGGGTTTGGAAAAATTTATAATGACAGATTTCCCATTATAATATCATACACAGTATATCATATCATTGCCATAAAACTCCTCTGTGCTTTGCTTATTCATCCTTCCTTCCCTTTAACCCACGGCAACAACTGATCTTTCTATTGTCTCCATAGTTTTGCCTTTTCCATAATGTCATATAGTTGAAATAATATAATATGTAGCCTCTTCAGGTTGGGTTCCTTCAGTTAGGGATATACATTTAATGTTCCTTCGTGTCTTTTTATGGCTTGAGAGCCCATTTCTTTTTAGCATTGAATAATATTCCATTGCCTGGCTGTACCACAATTTATTTATCCACTCACCTATTGAAGGACATCTTGGTTGCTTCCAAGTTTTGGCAATTATGAATGAAGCTGTTGTAAATATCTGTTTGCAGGTTTTTTGTGTGGATATGTTTTTAACTCCTTTGCTTTAATATCAAGAAGTGGGATTGGTGGATTGTATGGCAAGAATATGTTCAGTTTTGTAAGAAACTGCCAAACTGTCTTCCAAAATGGCCGTACCATTTTGCATTCCCACTAGCAATAAATGAGAATCCCTGCTGCTCCCCATTGTTGCCAGAATTTGGTGTTGTCAGTGTTCCAGATTCTGGCCATTCTAATAGGCGTGTAGTAGTATCTCATTGCTTTGATTTGAATTTTCCTAACATATGATGTGGAGCACCCTTTCATATTCTTACTTACCATGTGTATATCTTCTTTGATGAGATGTCTATTTAATGGGCTTTTCTTTTTAATGCTAATGTTTCAATTGAGGATATAGCTGCGGGATGGAGATATTATTGGCAAACCAAAATATGAGATTAAGAGGCTTATATTATTATAT
The DNA here is from genome assembly GCF_002007445.2 of Ailuropoda melanoleuca. Classification (NCBI taxonomy): domain Eukaryota; kingdom Metazoa; phylum Chordata; class Mammalia; order Carnivora; family Ursidae; genus Ailuropoda; species Ailuropoda melanoleuca. Next base: position 24,510,539 of record NC_048223.1, on the reverse strand, counting down.
GTTTGCTCAGCGCCTTCATTCAGTTTCTTTAGACTTTTGTTTTCTTCAATTGCAAGAGTCTCCTTGACAATCTGTCTTCTCTCCAAATTATTTACCTTGGCCCTTTGTGCAGTGACCTCTCTGAGGACAAGTCAGAGTGTGTTCCTCTTCCTCAAAGCTTTCAAAAAGAAATGAGAAGCTTCAAAATTTTTTGTGCCTATCGAATAAGCTTACCATGTTTAGGTTTGCACACAGTCTCCCCAAGTCTGTCTCTTTTATAAGCCGGGGCTTTAGCCAACCTGTCTTATCCTTTCCTGTTTTCATATTGTGCTCATGTTGTTATGTCCGCTCCACCCTTTGAAGCCCTATCCTAACTCCCAGCAGAGGTACAAACACTAACTTTTTTATTATGATTTTGTCGATTTTCTTCATCTGAAATAAACATTTCCTTTTTTTCAAGGCTTTTTCTTTGTGCCTCTCACATGGTTAATAATTTTTTGGTGGACATCCTTCAAGAATCATTCTGTTTAATATACACCTCAATGACAGGTAAAATGTTTTATCTTTGTATGCCTAGCATAGTTCACTTCTCACAGATGGCAGTTTGTAAAACTGAGTGGTAATTTCTAATGCCAAGACTCATGGTACAATGTTGACATTCGACATAGTTGGAGTATGATATAATTAAGTATGTACAAATAAAGTTGTAGGTTTCCACTATTAATTTAATGTCAGAGAAGGGCAAAATGGAGTTTTTTACAACTATTTCATATACACTAATGTATTTCTCCTTCCCATGATCCTCTCCTTAAACAGATTAAGTGTTCTTTGACAAAATATAAAATATAAAAGGATAATAATCCTGGTTTTTATATCAGTAGGTTAGAAAATATTAGGTAATTGATTTTTTATAGGTGTCATATTTAGTATGTCAAGTATGTCTGTTACTTGATTTTTAAATAGTTTACTCTTCTAATGTAAATTTAATGTTTATTTAGGAACATTTTAGCTGTCCTAAGTAATGAAGAGGGATCTTGCACTATAAAGTATAGTGAAGATATTCATTGTACATATTTCTGTGAATGGTTATAATGGGAAATTGTCAATGGCTTAATTTTAGTGATTTTTCTTTTGCATTATTTCATAAAAACAAACTTTGTGAGTAATTTTTAATCAAATTATTGTGGCTACCATTTTGGAGGATTGGAAATGGCTCCAGCTCTTGTTATCACTAAGAGGGATAATTTTACTGAAGAATTTCCAGTGGGCGGTGTAATAATCTGACTGGTTAATAAATGTTTTTCCTATTGTGAAAAAGAGGCAATTCTACAGGGTAGGATTTGGCTTAGCACTTTTGACGTTAAATAGCTCCAGATGAGGGAGTACCTCTGCAAGTACCATGAGCGGGAATTCCATTTACTCCCCCATGGGCACATATGAGAGCAAGCGTACAAGAGAGCACTTAACCACTGGACATGGCCCAATTTATTTTCATACGGTAGAAGAGAAACATGATTTAAAAAATCTGCAGTAGATGAATTAGAAAGAAAAATTCTGGCTGCCTTAGAGGTTAATGGACTTACATGAAGTTTTTGCCTTTTTTTTTCAATAAAATGTGGTTTAAATTTGTTTGTCCTTAAATGTTTCAGACAGAAAAATGGCAAAGTTCAACAGGCAGGCAACAATGGACTGTTGTCAGTATCCTGTGCATTTCAAAAGTAGAAGCACTTTTTAAAGGCATTTTATATTTCCCTTACAAGTTATTTAGGCTCTTTGTAATTGTTCTGAACTTGTTCAATGATTACAAAATGAATTAAACCTACTTTTCCGTGTCAGTGGATAAATAACTGCCTTGCTGTGTGCTGTCAAAATACTACTCTCCGAGATAAAGCAGAAGAGTGTGGCCAGTATGGATATGCTGGGAGTCAGAACTGAGTTCTGAGCCTTCCTCTTCTCTTATTAACCAGGAGATCTTGGCACAATTACTTCACCTATGCCTCAATATCCTCCTCTGTAAAATCTGTAATGCTTGCTTCATATCTTTGTTCTGTGGACAAGAAAGACTGTATATAGAAAATGCTTACTATTGCCCGGTACAAACTAGGAGTTCAAAAAATGGTAGCTATTTTGATAGTTGAAATACACATAGAATTACTATAAATGTAAAAATCAATAAATTAGATATTTGGCAGGAAACGCAATGAGTGAGGATCGGCTGGAAAAAAAGAGCAAGAGAGTAAGTACATATCTTGGTTTGGTCAAAATGGAGAAATTACAGAAGGGATAGAGTTTCCTCTGAGCAATTCAAAGTAAGAATTTCTTGGTGAACAGAGAGTTTCTATGAAGTGAGCAGTGTCTGTTGCTTCACCTTTTGGATGGTGCTGCATTTACCATCTTCATGGTTCCATAGCAGGTGACTTTTCTATCAGTCTTGGGTATGTGATATCACTCACCTTTTTCTAGCTCAAACAAGTCCTTTCCCAATAACACAGTATTCACATTGCCTTATGGTCCCAAATGCATTTTACATTCCAATATTAGCCAGTTCTCCATCCTCTTGGGGATAATGACATCTCTTGCTATTGATAAATATCATCTGGTTATCTGTATCTCTCCACCTACTTAACCACTAGGAAAACTTTATAGCTGAATATCTGTCTTTATTTTTTTCTTGCTTTCTATTGATATCCTCTTTTCCTATAAAACATAGTCACAATAGTTTAGGTAATTTCCTGGGGCATCAAATGTGGATAAGTCATGATTCTTTTTCTGGTGCTGCAGTTTCTCTTTGGCTCTCATGGAATGTCTGCTTTTGCCCTTTGAATGTTTAAAGGTCACATTTTGTTGCCCCAGTACTCTTTCTAATTATAGAAGTAATATAAGAAAAACTAAAAGTATGTATGAAGTAGAGAAGAGTCACAAACAAGAGTCGAGAGCAAAGAGGCATCAAAGTTTAATTTTTTTATTTAAAAAAATTCATGAAACACCTGGGACCTGGAGATATTGACTTAAATGACAACTGAGCTATTGATAGAGCATGAAATAAAAAAAGTTGACTACATTTAGAAAAAAATATGATTAAAACAATGAGAAGAACAATTATTATAAATATTTATAGTATACTTGTGAGGGGCCAGGCAAGAGAGAAGTACCCTCTATGAAAATAAAACAATGTTGAAATGCAAAGAAAGAAAATGAAATGATTAATATAGAATGGAAAGGGGCATGTAGAATAAATGTCAACAAGAATGTTGCTATTGGAGTAGAAAAACTCCTGCAGTTTCATAGGAAAAGTGACCATTGTTTTTTTCCCCATGTTGAAATAATATGAGATATAATGTAACACAGGGAAAAGCTATGCTAAAATAGAATGTACACTTTTTTGAAAATACAAAGGAACAGAAAACAAAAGTTCTTAGATGACATAACGTAAAAAGAGAAAATTACTATTGTTAATGAATGAGTAGCTTTAAAGGAGAAAGACAATGCGTTTTTCACATTCAGAAAACAATATATCTGAATTAGTTAGAAATCATTCCGGATGTTCAAGTATAAAGAACTAGTTAGCTTTCATATATTGGAAATCTCTGCTGTGTTTGAAGATGAAGATCAGTAGATCTGCCAAAGGAAGATGTTTATGAGACATTTTAGGTGAACAAAATAAATTAAAAAACAGTACTCATGGTATAATCCTATTTTTTGTGAAGGAAAATCTAAATGTGCACACATAGGAAAAACTCTGACAGTTTTTCTGACTGAAGAATTACAGGTAACTATCTCTTAATGGCAAAACCATTAATTTGTTCATTTATTACTTCATTTCATAAATGTTTATTTTTTTTTAAGATTTATTTATTTATTTATTAGACAGAGAGAGACAGCCAGCGAGAGAGGGAACACAAGCAGGGGGAGTGGGAGAGGAAGAAGCAGGCTCCTAGTGGAGGAGCCTGACGTGGGGCTCTATCCCGGAACGCCAGGATCACGCCCGGAGCCGAAGGCAGACGCTTAACCGCCATGCCACCCAGGCGCCCCTCATAAATGTTTATTGAACACCTGATACATGTCAGGCACTGTGCAGAGCTCTGGATAGATATTTGTGAACAAAACAAATATGCTTCCAGCTCTCATGGCATTTAAATTCCAGAGGAAAAACAGACACTTAACAAGTAAATTAATGAATAAAATTAATTAGACATTACTGATAAATGCTCGGAAGGAAATAAGCATGATATCAGAATAGTGTGGCACAGAATACTAGGGTAGAGGTCGGGGTTACTTAGATGGGCTGGTAGGTTGCATAAAGCCTCTGTCAGGAGGTGATATTTAATCTGGTGTTTAAAGGAAGGGAAGGAGCCAGCCCTTTGAGCATCAGGAGAACAGCAGGAGAAGAATATGAGAAGTGTGGAGCTAAAAAGAACACAAACAGACAACACTTCAAATATATTTTGAACTCAAGAAGCTCAGGGGTGTAGATTCAGGGACTACCTTGGTAAAAATGGAATAAACTAGAGTAAGTTGTGATTTTTATTTTCTTTATACTTGCAACATAAAATATTTAGAACACTTTGATACTTACATCTTTTTATAATCAGGAGAAAAAAGCAATAAAGATTAGAAGAAAATGTCTAAATTGCAGAATGACCAAAGGTTGAAGCTTTTGGAATTGGCAAAGTCAAAGTTATTAAAGACATAAGGAAGGGGCATTTTCACAGAGAAAACAATAAGATGGGAGTCTGGGAAAGTCAAACAGAAAATAAGCAAGCAGTAACCATAAGGTATGTTATTAGCCGCTAGATTTTGGTGAATGAGAAATACAGAGCAATGGGAAGGTAAGATGTGACTATAAAGTAAAGCCACTGATTTTCATGAGTGTTAAATTGAATTCATCTCATCATTTGGAAGTCACACATTACAAAAAGAGGACCTACTCCTCATCCATCCTGTGACACTTATCTTGTGTCCCATTCCCTTCTTGGAGGCTTCTTGATGACTTCAGCACAGTATGGTGTTTGCTTTGTGAATTTTTATAGTATTTATAAATAAACACTATAATTTATAATACTACTATCAATATTAGCACATAATTGGGGCCAACTTGTTTATTTTCTAATTATATTATGATCAAGCCATCTTCTGAACAAAAGTTACACGCTCTTTATCTATTTCCATGGATTCAAAAGTCATGACCATATAAAAAAATACTCAAAAATTTGACTAAAGAGAAGGATTTTTTTTAAAAACAATATATTTAGGAAAGCTTCATTTTCTTAATTTAATTTAATTTATTTTTTATTAAAAAATTTTTATTATTATGTTCAATTAGCCAGCATATAGTTCATCATTAGTTTTTGATGTAGTGTTCAAGAGAAGGATAATTTTAAAAAGTTACATACATAACTTAAACATTTTACTTTTATTTAGAATGTAAATGAATATTCATTTGTCAACCTTCTATCATAAAGCAAAATTCTTCAAGTATGAGTTCGTTGATTGAGGTACCATTTGTCTTCCTTGTATAAAATTCACCCATTGTGAATTTATCTACAATTTTCAATTTTTTGAACAAGATATTAAAGACATTCTGTAGAGAAACTTGAGAATAGAATCCTTCCAGCATTCTTTTTCTCTAGTCCTTTGAAAGTTGTTAACACCCAGACTCAATTCAATTCTAATATTTTTAAGGGACTTGCCTTTATTTTGAAACTTTCCAAAAGCATTCAGCTGAGATTTCATACAAACAACTCTTCTTTTTTACCCTTGTAGTTATCAGTTTACAGAACGTTCAACTAAATTACATAATTACAAAAACAAGTCCAACTGGCATTAATAATATGGAAACAACTTAGTTGAGTCTTGTTAAAATATAACTCAATTGGTATAATCCGTGTCATTAAGTAGTGTGTGTGTGTATGTGTGTGTACGTGTGTACTGATCAAGGGGGTCAGCATACTGTTGGCATCAGTCAGTGTATTTTTTGGAGAGCTCTGGGAAAGCCTCAGTTAATCTGCAATTGGGTGTATAGCTGAAGGTAGTTATAAGAGCTTCCTCCATTACTTTAACTTTTTAAACTCATTTTGAAATTTCAGTCTTCTATCTTAGATGATGGTTTGGCCATGATGTATCATTGGCCACTAAAGTGTTTCCATCAAATAGTGATGTCTCACAGAGACAGGTAAGAATCTAGCACAGTGTATGGCACATGATAGATGTCTGACCATTAGTAGTTGAATTTTAGTTCACAATATCTTTTGAAGACTAATGAGAAAGTTAAGATAGCCTCAGGAACTGTCTTTGGGATAGTCTATAATGGGAGTGAAAGGAACTCCTTTCCTTAAGATCCTTAGGTTATTTTGGTACAAACATTACTTGCATCTCTTTCTGAGACAGAGGGAGAGTTGGGAATTGTCCAAAAAAGAGGGTCCAGTATGCTCATAGCCCTGATTCTTGTCCTAGCTGAAAACTGGAGAGATGAGACAATTTTCTTTGCAAACTCAGTAAAAGACCCAAGGAGACTTTTATCCACTGCTGTGGCTTAAAAGGCAAGCAGCTGTCGCCAGGAAAGTATTTGGACCCAGAAAATATTTAGTGCCACGCATTAGATATCTGATTTAGCTCTTGCATAATCATGAGATGACATCAACTCTTTGATGTCTCTGGTGGCTTGGGAGCCCAGGGGAGTGGGCTATGAAATCAAAATTATTTTCATAATAATAAGATGTTATTTGCCTTTTTCACTTTTATCTTTTATAGGTATGCTGCAGAGTTTTTCGAAAGACTAAATGATATATGATACTGCAACAGAGTGAATGAAGAAGCTGTTGGGATATCCAATTGTCATCTATTAAGCCAAACATTAAAGAGATTTGCAAAAATGTAAAACGATGTTATTCTCTCACTAATTTTTTTTTTGGTTTTGGGAAAATATAGGCTTTTTAAAAAAGATTAAAATATGCTATTTTTAGTAACAAGTTTATTGTTCTTTTTTTTACTGCTTTTTATTATTGTTATTTCTAAATGAGTAAATCAGTATTTTTAAAAAAGATTTTATCCATTTATTTACTTAAGAGAGGGAGAGAGAGAGAGCATGAACGGGGGGGGAGGGCAGAGGGAGAGGGACAAACAGACTCCTCCCTCAGCAGGGAGTCCTACCTGGGGCTCGATCCCAGGACCCTGAGATCATGACCCAAGCTGGAGTCAGATGCTTAACCAATTGAGCCATCCAGGCGCCCTGAGTGAATCAGTATTTCAAATTTTTCTTTTTTACTTTCAAATATGGTAAACATTGAAAAATATCACCAATGTGAACAAAAAGCTTTTTGGGGTCCTCTATAATTTTTAAAGTATAAAGAGGTCCTGAGATCAAAAAGTTTAATAACCAATAATGTAGAAGGAGAGAGACTGGACCAAACCCTAGGAAATGGTACAGCTAGGAGATGTAGAATTTCTAATTGTCAACTAGCATTTAATACCGCGTCATTATGGATACTTGATTACAAATACTTTTGAAGGAGAATAAATTCTTAGAGCACTTAAAAGTTTTGCCCCAAACCTTTTAAGTGAAACCAGACAGAATACAGAATAATTAACAAATGGAAAAAAAAAAAAAACAAACCCCAGACAAATGTTTCTAAAGAATTGTAGCAGGAGAGGAATTGATGTGAGGTGACTAAATTTTCACGCCTGTATAATGGCACAGTCTTTTACAATGCAGAAAAAATTTAAATTTAGGAAGCTTTAAAGGCTTGTAAAAAACTTCTATTCCTATTTTAGAAATTGCGATCTAGCTAAATTAACTAATACATTAATTTTCTTTATTAATATTTTTCTCTATTATATGTGCCAGCAGTTATAGCGTGTTGTTTTAAGTTGTGAGAAAGAGGTAGCTGCTCAGATACTGAGCTAATGTAGTAATCATTTAAAAAAGATACTTGGATTCTCAAAATAGTGGGGATAATTTTGTATGTAGAGTGATAGTATGTTTGACTACAATCTTTTAGTAGCAAGATTTATAGGCCATGATTCATCTTTGTGAGTCATGATTAACAACATGACCTATTTGTACATGTTGAGTTTTTGAGGATTGGGTAACAATAGGTGATATACTCCAGTGGTATCATTAAGATTCAAGAGCTCTTACCAAGGCGAGTCTTTGGAATAACATTTCATTAATTGCCCACGTAGTTTTCAATCAGCAACTAACCCCTAATTATTCTGTAAGTTCATCCTTGAGCATGCTTTTCTTAAAATAACATTTATCATTTTTTTCACATTGCAAAAGGAAACATATTCATTGCAGAAATTATAGTAAATATGGAGATACTAAAAGAATCAAGTAAGTATCGCAGACACATTCTTCTCTTGAAGATCACTCTATTAACATTTGGGTACATCTTCTTCTAGTCAAATCTGACATATACATATATGTATTTTTTTTTTTGCTAAAATGGAACCATACTGTACATACTGTTTTATAAATAGCTTCCCCCCCAACAGTATTTCATTAACATTTCTCTTTCAAGTATACATTTTGTTAGTATTCACATTATCTAAAGTTCCCCAGATATTTTTATTGCTCTTATCCACGATTACGAGAATGTATCATGCTGTCTTGAAGGTATATCACTCAGGGTTCTTGTTTGCAAGCAATAGAAACTGATTCTGGCTAAATTTCACAGAAAAGGAGTTTACTGGAAACATTTGGCAGCTCCCAGGATGGAGGGGAGGCTGGGCCAACCAGGCTCAGAACATGGAGAACCGATGCCCACTACAGTGAAACACTAGAGATTTCTGTCTAAATATGTGTACCTACCTGCTCGACTTTACAGAATCTATTCCATTTCCTTGAATTAGAACCGAGAGAGAATAGATATGGGCTGGCTGTCAAAATAGTAAAAGAGGAACAACTCAGACAGTGACATAAATGGGAAGGACTCCTGGAGCTCTGAACCAAAGTGGTTATTATATAAGGAGACCAGGAGACTCAAGATCCCTCAGCTGCTGCCTTGCGAGTCAGACATAAGACAGGCAGGTCTTCGTTTCTCACTTACTGCCATTGATGGAGCACACACCTTATTGTTATTTATTTGAGTGATAGGAATAGCCACAGGGGGCTGTCCCCAAGGGGGCTTGTGAGAGTCAGCTGGAAACAGGGCTGGACCACCTGACAGTGAAATGCTCCGTCTGTGGCAATGTGGAAGAGCAGAGGAGGCGAACCCAGGACGTGAAGAATCTCAAGATTTAAGGCTGTGCTATATCAGAGCAGCAAATTAAGTCCTTTCATCTGCCCATCCCCCTTCCCTAAATTGCTAAATCTGAGACCATGTGTTAGTCTGACTGATAGAACAGCTTGAAACTAGGCCATTTGAAATATAGATGAATTCTTGAGGATAGGTGAGAATATATGCCATTTTGAAAAGCTGTCTTCTCCTGAAATCATTGCATAATGGCATTCAGCAGCATTAGAAAAGACATGGAGAAGAAATAGTGTTTCGAGAATAGAATTTCTCTTAGCTTTCTTTAGAGTGCTGAGGAGTTCTTCCAGAGAAATATGCTCTTGGTCGACTGAGTAAAACTGGATCTCCAACAGCTGTTCTAACTGGGAGAGGCTGTCCTCCATATAGCACTGGACTGACTCTTGACAAAATATATTAGTCTCTGTCCTCCTTCACTCCCTTCCCCCACCCCAACCCCCGAAGAAGGAGCCCTTTAGTGATGTTTAAATCTGTTTTAATTTTTGTTTAATTTTTATTTTTTTATTAAGTTCAATTGCTAACATATAGTACATCGTTAGTTTTTGATGCAGTGTTCAATGATTCATTAGTTGCATATAACACCCAGTGCTCAGCACCACACATGCCCTCCTTAATACCCATCACCTTGTTACCCCATCCCCTCACCACCCTCCCTTCTGTAGCCCTCAGTTTGTTTCCCAGAATCCAGAGTCTCTCTAATTCTTTTTTTTTAAAAAAGATTTATTTAAAAAAAGATTTATTTACTTATTTTGAGAGAGAGAGAGAGAGAGAGAATGAGTGGAAGGAGCAGAGGGAGAGGGAGAGAGAATCCCAAACAGAGTCCCAGTTGAGGGAGGAGCCCGACACAGGACTCAATCTCACGACCCTGAGATCACAACCTGAACCGAAACCAGGAGCCCAACGCCACCCAGGTGTCCCTAGTGATGTTTAATTCTTAAAATGGGAGCTTGCCAAGAAAATTTGTTCTCTAGTCTCTGCAAGGTTTTTTTTTTTTTAATCTATGTGTTTTCTCAGCAAATAAGGACCTCAAAGAGTTGGCAATAAGGAGTCAAGAAATGGTCAGTAAATGGAGAAAGAGAAAGGAAGGTACTCACACCTACTGAGAACCTACTAGTTCAACTTACTTTGCACATAACTTCTCAGTTTAATCTCCCTGCTACTTTGTAAGTGGGTATCAGTATTTCCATGTTACAGAGGAGTTAACTGAAACTAGAGAGGATGAGATTTGCTCATGATCGCAGATGGTACATAGAAGAAACTGAATGCAAATTGTGGCCTCTTCCCCTTTAAACTGTTTTCACCATAGCAGTTGAGGGCAAGGAAAGGAAACAGGTGAAGGACATATGCGTTTGGGGGGGAGAGGAGAGAAGAAGAAACAAGACTATTTTATGACATTTGTAATTAACATTTGGCGATGTTCACGCCTGCATTTGTAGTTGATCACAATATAACAGCTAGTATAAAATTACATTAATGTAAAGAACTGATTATTAACTGAATTTATTTAATAGCATCATTACTAACCACTAATAATATGAAAGGTGTATCTGTGACTCACACATCCATGCTCTTTACATTATCAGAAGCATTTTTATGATAATTCATTCCAATATCTGATAGTTTTTGTAATGACCATATCTGTTTATCTATCTATCAATCTCCCATCCATCCAGCTTTCCTCATTTGTATAGCATGTATGTAAGTATATATGTACTTACACACAAACATGCACACTCAAAAAAAGGTTTTTTTCTTTGTTTATGTTTTTATTTAAAGTCCAGTTAACATACAGTGTAATATTAATTTCAGGTGTACCGTATAGTGATTCATCACTGCCATACATCACCCAGCACTCATCACACAAGTGCCCTCCTTAATCCCCATCACCTATTGCACCCATCCTCCCAATCCCCTCCCCCCTGGTAATCATCACTTTGTTCTCTATAGTTAAGAGTCTGTTTCTGGTTTGCCTCTCTCTCTCTTTTTTCCTTTGCTCACTTGTTTTGTTTCTTAAATTCTACACAGGAGAGAAATCATATGGTATTTGTCTTTCTCTTACTGACTTATTTCGCTTAGCATAATATTCTGTAGCTCCATCCATGTCATTGCAAATGGCAAGATTTCGTTCTTATTTATGGCTGAATAATATTCCATTGCATATATATACCACTTCTTCTTTATCCATTCATCATTTGATGGACACTTGGGCTGTTTCCATAGTTAGATTATTGTAGATAATGCTACTATAAACATCAGCATTATCATCAGTATCTCTTTGAATTGGTATTTTTGTATTCTTTGGATAAATATCTAGTAGTGCAATTGTTGGATAGTAGGGTGGTTCCATTTTTCACTTTTTGAAGAAACTCCCTACTGTTTTCCAGAGTGGCTGCACCAGTTTGCATTCCCACCAACAGTGTAAGAGGGTTCCCTTTCTCTGTATCCTTGCCAATACCTACTGATTCTTATGTTGTTGATGTTAGTCATTCTGACTGGTGTGAGGTGCTATCTCATTGTAATTTTGATTTGTATTTCCCTGATGCTGAGTGATGTGGGGCACCTTTTCTTTCTTTCTTTTTTTAAGACTATCAAATATTTGTTTGTTTATTTATTTATTGGTGGAGCATCTTTTCATGTGTATGTTGGCCATCTGTATGTCTTCTTTGGAAAAATGTCTATTCATGTCTTCTGCCCATTTATTAATTGGATTATTTGTCTTTTGGGTATTGAGTTTTACAAGTTCTTTATATTATTTTAGATGCTAACCCTTTATCAGATGTGTCATTTGCCAATATCTCCCATAGTTTGCCTTTTAGTTTTGTTGATTGTTTGCTTCACTATGCAGAAGATTTTTATTTTGATGAATTCCCAATAGTTCATTTTTGCTTTTGTTTCCCTTGCCTCAGGAGACATATTTAGTAAGGAGTTGCTATGGCCGATGTCAAAGAAATTATGGCCTACGTTCTCCTCTAGGATTTTGACAGTTTCATGTCTCACATTTAGGTCTTTAATCCATTTTGAATTTATTTTTGTGTATAGTGTAAGAAAGTGGTCCAGTTTCATTCTTTTGCATGTTGCTGTCCAGTTTTCCCAACACCATTTGTTGAAGAGACTGTCTTTTTCCCATTGCATATTCTTTCCAGCTTTGTCAAAGGTTAATTGACCATATAGTTGTGGGTTCATTTCTGGCTTTCCTATTCTGTTCTCTTGATCTAGCCTTGTTCTGGTACCATACTGTTTTGATTACTACAGCTTTGTAATATAACTTGAAGTCTGGAATTGTGATGCTTCCAGCTTTGTTTTTCTTTTTCAAGGTTGCTTTGGCTATTTGGGGTCTTTTGTGGTTCCATACAAATTTTAGGATCATTTATTCTAACTCTGTGAAAAATACTGTTGGTATTCAAAAAATGTTTTAATTCTTGGGACATCTTTAAGTTTTTACATTATTTAAAACAATATACAGTTAAAACATATTCTGATTATAAAAATAATCTTTGCTAATTGAAGAAAAGTTTAAAAGTGTGATGAAAATAAAAATCATCCAAATCTTATGAACCAGTGGAAACCACTGTTAGCAGTTTATTGTGTTTCCCTATATTCTAAAATGTATATGTACAGAAAAAAACCTTCTATTTTGAGATACAGATTCACAAGAAGTTACAAAAATAGTGCAAAGCTGTCTTGTGTACACTTACCCAGTTACACTCAATGCTTACATCTTACAGAATTATAGTACAATATCAAAACTCAAAGGAGAACCTGGGTGGCTCAGTTGGTTAAGTATCTGACTCTTGGTTTCAGCTCAGGTATTGATCTCAGGGTTGTGAGTTCAAGCCCCACATTGGACTCCACACTGGGTGTGGAGCCTACTTGAAACAAACAAACAATATCAAAATTCAGGGAACTGACATTGGTAAATATATGTATAGTTCTATCATTTTTATCATATATTCATGTAATTACCACCACAGTAAAAATTGTATATATACATTTAAAAAAATTGAGATAATTGTGTATAATATGCTTTATTATTTTATCTCCCATTTAATGATGTACTACACTGAAGATATTTTTTAATACAATTAATACCTCTCCTTTAATGATAACATTTTCGTCTGTCTAGTTTTCCATTGTATGGACACACGTTCGTTTTTACCTTGGATAATTTCTTTACAGTAAGTAGAATTGTATGGTCAATGGCTATAAACATTTTAAAAGCATTTGCTGCATACTGCTGAATTACCTCTTGAAATATTATATCAGTTTATACTTATGTGAGCCAAAATGAATGATGAAGCCCATTAACCAGTGACTTGGTCAACGTAGGTTTTGGCATTAAAAGATATCAATACCTGGGGCGCCTGGGTGGCTCAGCTGGTTGAGTGTCTGACTCTTGATTTTGGCTCAGGTCATGATCTTAGGGTCATGTAATCAAGCCCCATGACATACTCTGCTCTCAGCCCAGAGTCTGCTTGTCCCTCTCCCTCTGCTCCTCTCCCTGCTTGTGCATGCTCTCTCTCTCAAAATAAAGAAATCTTTTTAAAAAAAATTATCAATACTTATCTGATAGGAGAAAGTGCTATTATTTTATTGTACATTAGTTGCATATATGTGATTTCTAGTAAAGTTGAGTATTTTCCATGTTTATTAAACATTTCTATATCTCTCCTATAAATTCTTTATTCCTATACTTTAGCCAAATATTTTTTCTATGGGGGATTCTTTCCTTTATATATTTCGAAGTGTCATTTCTGTGTGAAGGATATTATCCCACCATCCTATATGTAGTAACTTTTTGTATGTTTGTTTCAGTTTGTTGTTGGGTTTTATATTTTGTTTACAATGATTTTGCTGTACAGAAGTTAGGGACTTTCATGTTATCAAACCCATCAACCTTTCTTTAGTAGTTTCTGCTTTTGGAGAGTCCTTTTCTACCTTGAAATAATTAAGTTCTATTTTCTTTTTGTTCTTTAAGGATTTCTTTTTTTTTTAAATATTAAACTCTTTAAACCATCTGCCATCTCTTTTTTTTTTTTTAAAGATTTATTTATTTACTTGACAGAGATAGAGACAGCCAGCGAGAGAGGGAACACAAGCAGGGGGAGTGGGAGAGGAAGAATCAGGCTCATAGCGGAGGAGCCTGATGTGGGGCTCGATCCCATAACGCCGGGATCACGCCCTGAGCCGAAGGCAGACGCTTAACCGCTGTGCCACCCAGGCGCCCCTATCTCTTTTAATGTATAGTCTAAACTAAGTATCTAGTTAATTTTTATTCTAAATTGTTAGCTATCTCAGCAACAGCTTTTAAAGTCCTCTTCATTAACCTGAAATGTCTCCCTTATATATTAAAATCCTATGTATAGTGCATAAAGGATAGAAAGTGGATTTTTAAAATTGAGATATAGTTGACATGCAATGCTACATAGTTTCAGGTATACAGCATAGTGATTCAAGAGTCTGCACGTTATGCTGTGTTCACAAGGGTAGCTCCCATATGTCATCATACAACATTATTACAATATCATTGGTTATGTTCCGCACGCTGTGCCTTTTGTCCCTATGACTTATTCTTTCCATAACTGGAAGCCTGTATCCCTCAGTCCCCTTCACTCACTTACTCACTTATTCGTTCTTCCATTCACTCATTCCATAGACATTCATTTAGTGCCCATGGAGTGCTTGAGTTTTAGTGGTTAAAATGATGGGCAGGGTACTTGTCATTACAAGATTTTCTTTTATGGTTGGGTTTGAGAAGGGAAGTGGTTATAAAAAATAAATAAAAAAATTATGAAAATTTTAGATAGGATTTCTGTGAGAAAGAGAAAATATGACTGTTTCTCATGAACTCACACTCTAGGACACACTCATATCGTCATCTCTTGCTTCTGGCACACACCCCTGGTAAACTCATTAGTTTATGGGTCACCTTGCTTACATGTCCCTTCTCAGCATCCCTGAGCACCCCATGGGAAGTGGTACCCTGCTCCTTTCCACTTCTACTTTTGCGCTGCCCATCTCCTTTGTTCTGTGTTTCTTCCACAGTACTTGTTGCTTCTGACATGCCATATGTGCTGTGGGTTATTATCTATCATCTTTCTCACCCTACTAGAAATAAACTCCACCCGGACAGGGATTTTGTTTTCTTCATGGCATATGCCCAGCACTCAAAATGGTGCCTGGCATAAAGCAAGCATTTAATAAATGTGTATTGAGTAAATGGGGCTGGAAACTACTTAGTGACATTTCAGCTGAGTTCTGAATGAATGGCCTCTTCTGGAAAGATCCAGGGAAAGATTATTTCATGCAGATACATTTTTTAAAAAAAGAAATTTTATATAAAAGTTCTTTTAAGAACTTTTCAAAGACTATTTTATTTAAAACTCTAATGATTCTATGATGTATGTGTAGTTGTTAGTCCCATTATGCAGATGCAGAAATGAGGCACAGGGAAAGTGAATAATTCAGCCAAAGTGACACACCGATCTAAACACAGGAAGCCAGCCAGGCAGTAGCAAGCCAGTCTGTACACTTATTCACTATGCCTTGCTGTCTTTCCAGGGATAGCCAGTGTGAAGACCCTGAGGCTGGAACAAACCTGAAGTTTTTGGAAGCACAACAAGAAAATCAGTGTGGTTCTTGTTTATTTAGGGATGAGGAACGTGATATGAATTGAGTTCAGAGGAGTAGGTGGAGGGGAGAGCATAGAAGGCCTTACAGACTGGGGTAAAGAGTGAGATGAGGACCGTGCTTATTGCTGGACACTTGTCACAGTGCAATGATGTGATCTGATTCACAGTTTAAAAAATTTGCTCTGGATCCTGAATGGAGAAGAAGTTCATGAAAAAGAAATCTTAGTGAACAGTTTGTTCATTCTGTTTTAAAGTTATATTAGTTTATAAATTACCTTTTTGAAGATGTTTGAGTCTTTGTTATATCAGCAAATGGAATATCTTTATATTTTTATTTTGTTTTGTTATTTTTGGCACAGTGAGCTTTAACTCATGAAAACAAAGACGACGCAACATTAGAACCTTTGGGAAGATGAACAGGAAGACATAATAACATGCACCGATGTCAAACTGCAACCAATTCATAGTATCCTGGCCCATTTCCTAAAATTCAATCATTTTTTTTAAAACAGCTTTTTCGAGGCACAATTTACATAGCATAAATGTCACCTAGTTTAAGTGAATAATTCGATGATTTTTAGTATATTTACAAGATTGTGCATTCATCACATTCTCATTTTGGAACATTCCCATCACCCCAACAAGAAACTTTGTGTCCATTATCAGTCATAGCACTAGGCATCCATGACTCTACTTTCTGTCTATAAACTTTCCTTTTCTGGGCATTTCATCTAATTGGAATCATATAGTATGTGATTTCCCATGTCTGGCTTCTTTCATAATGCTTTTATGCTTCTTAGCATAATGTTTTCGAGGTTCATCCATGTATTAGTATGTATCGGTACCTCATTGCTTTTTGTTGGTGAATAATATTCCATTATACAGATATACTACATTTTATTATTCATCAGTTGGTGGATGCATTATTTCCACTTTTGACTATTATAAGTAAAAACTGCTTTAGATATTCCCATACAAGTGTTGTGTAGAGATGTGTTTTCATTTGTCATGGGTGAAGAGTTCTTTTGGAAGGAGTGGTTTGCTGGGTTTTTGGGTAAATCTATGTTTAACATTAATTTTCAAAGAGTTTAAATAGAACCAGAATAACCTGTATCATGGTTTTGTTTTAATAAATTGCCATTCCCAAGTAATTTAGATTATTTTGCTATTAAACACAAATTTGTAAAACTAGCTTTTGGTATATACTTGAAATTTTAAGTTATTTAATAAGGAATGTCTTTGCCTTTCAATAATGTTTAAAATATTGAGAAATAATTTCTCTATGCTCAGATTTTTTTCTTGGTGCTCAATTTGTGATTTGATTAAAAATGTCTTTAAAATGAAGATGCTCAAAGTTATCATTTCAGAACATACAACATATGGAGTTATTTCTGTCTTTAAAATAATCTTTGTGGAACAAGAGGTTTGCAAATCACAGAGTGAATATCTTTCTTCTTTGTTATTTTAGCTGCTGACATTTTAAATTCAATTTAGCAGTGGCCTTATATTTTTAAAGTTAATGAAGTGGATTTCTGGTTCAGTTAATAGTAATTTAAGAAGACAATTAAATCATTAGTGAAGCTAATTATTAAATGGACAATTCACTGTAATACTCAAGCTCATAAAGAAATAAAATCTTACATCCAAGTGCTGTATAGCCTGTGAGCTGGTTGATGGGTAGCTCTTTTAACAAAGCAGCACAGTAGCAAGGTTGACACATGACAGTCCTGTACATGGTATTATTTCTAGCAAGCTGAACTTTAATATTTAGGCTCATGTCTAGTCATGATTTTCTTTAGCTAAGTGACACAGGGTATGAAACACTGTTTCACAGCACCTCAAGCAGTGTTTCTAAATACTATAAATATATCCACTATGTTTGCCCTGTTCATCTCAAACTCATATGACAAGCATAGTAATTGCTGTGTTTATTATAATAAAAATAAAATCAGAATGATACTGCTAGGAATGCTTTTATACTTTTATTTTGGCAAGCAAGGGCATGCATTTCTATCAGGTATATACCTGGGACAAAATTGTTGGAGATTAAGGAATACTATGTTTGACTTTGATAGATGGGGCCATTCCATTTCCTTAAGTGGTTAAACCTCTTATCACTGTTTGAGAGTATCTGTTGCTCTATCTTAATTTAATAGGTAGGACTGAAGGCAACACAGGTTCATTGACAGTGAAATGAATGACTAAGTGGTGATATGTACACAGTGGAGTACTATACAACAAGGAAAACAGACTACAAAGTTCAGGTAACAACCTGCTTCAATCTCAAGGGCATAATGTTAAATGAATAAAGCAAGACACAATGTGAAGCAAACTGTACAATCTCTATTTTTACAAAGTTGAATACAACGTTAAGTGTGGTGTTTGAAGTTAGGATAGTGGTTAATTTGGGGAGTAAAGAGGCTAGTGATGGAAAAGGGGCAGAGGGAATTTTCTGGGTGCTGTTATATTTTGCTTCTTGACCTGGGTTTATTCACTTCGTGATATTTCTTTGAGCTATACACTTATGATCTACACACCTTCGTGTATGTATATAAAACTTGAATAGAAAGTAAAAGACAAGTAGGTCTTAAACTCAGAAAAACATTAATTTTAAGTCCTTTCAATTTTAATTGTAACACTGATTTGAACTTATGCAGAATCATTGAAGCAAAATTTATTCAAAAGTCTCTCATGCTAAGAGATCCCTTGATGTATGCTATCCCATAGAGTATTTTTTGCCCTTTATTTTTGTGATTTTTTTCAGATTGTCTTTGTAGTTTTTTTCCTTTTTAACATCTTTAAAGTTCTCCCAGTATTTCAATACATTTTTGAAAAAGGTTTTAAATTTAACCCACAGTGTTTTTAAAGTCAACAGTGTAAGATTAGTTTCAGGTGTAAAATATTGTGATTCAACACTTCCATACATCACCCAGTGCTCATCACAAGTGCATTCCTGAAACCTCATCACCTACTTCACCCATCCCCCACCCCCTATCCTCTGGTAGCCAGAGGGACAATACATTTTAATTACTGACAATAATGTTACTCTTGTGATTCTTTTATTTCAAAATAATTTTAATTGTTTCATCATATGATTATTTTGTAAATTCCCCCAAAACAGCTAGGATTTTTATTTTGATTACTTTTACTTTATAAATGAGCTTTGGAAGAACTGACATTTTTATAGATTTTTTTCATCCAGGTTTATCTATGATGTCTCTCCATTTATTTAAGTCTTCTCTTGTGCCATTTAGTAACTTTTTCTTTTTAAAACTCAATTATAATCACATGGTTAAACTATGAATACATTCTTGTTGTTAAACAATTAAAACAAATAAATTATAATCCCAAATTCAGATATATCACTTTTCCCTCCATAGGGCTATTCACAGTTATTGATTGAAGTGTACCCCTCCAAACTTCTTTATGCCTCTACATATGTGTAAATGTGCCCAGACAAGACATGCGGTATCATGCCGCAGGATTTTTTGGTTCTATATGAATTATATCATGTAATCCATTTTGTGCGTGTGTATTTTGCTTTTCACTTTTCTGTCCCAACAGTATGGCTTACTAAGAGCTTTTTCCATACTAGAACATTAGAATTCCCTCATTCTTTTAAGTTGCTGATCTGAATTCAATAGAATGGATATACTATGGATTATTTATACATTCTCTCTCCTTTTTTTTTTTTTTAGATTTATTTATTTGAGAAAGAATGTGAGTGGGGGGAGGGGCAGAAGGAAAGGAAGAGAGAATCCTCAAGTGGACTCCCTGTGGAGGTGGAGCTTGTCCTGGGGCTCAATCCTGGGACCCTGAGATCATGACCTGAGCTGAAATCAAGAGCCAGTTGCTCAACTGACTGAGCCACCCCGGCACTCGTATTTATACATTCTCTTAATGGCTATGTAGATTGTTTCAATTTTTTATAGTTATAAGCAATGCTAAACCACAGCCTATCCATATCTCCTTATACATACTTAGAAGTTTTTCTTTAAAGTAGATTTTGAGATCTGGGATTGGTCAAAGGGTACACACATATAAAAGTTTGATTAAAACTGTCTAATCCTTCGCTATAAATATTTTTTTTCCAATTGGCATACTCACTAAGAAGGTATAAAAAATTTGTTTCTACCCTCTCATCAACACTTCATATATTAACCACCATGGGAGATGGTAAAAATGAATAATTACTGCTCTTGTGACATTCACATCCAGTGTGATCAAGTATAAAAATAGTTGTAATAAGGCAATAAAAAGAATACATTAAAGGTAGATGAACTTGTGGAAATAACAGCTGAAGTGCTTGGCAATGGAAAAAAGTGCTATATTATCTTCAAGATGCCCTTAGTGAATTCTTCCCAGCCAAAAGAGTAAGCTCAGAAACTCAATTTGTTGGCCCACTGAATGGACTCAGTTTTCAGGAATAGATTCACAATAACCAAATTCACAGAGCCTGAAGTAATAAACCAGTGTATTAATGCACAGGAAAATAAGTGCCAAAGGATTCAGACATGCCCTCCAACTGTCACCTTCTGTCCATGGATAGTCCACACAGAGAGCCAAATTATCATTTGAGTGTCAGCTAATCCAGTTTTTTAGAAAATATATGCACATGCCAGTCCATTTGGCACATACTCTCTGTGAAGCCTTTCAACTTGGAAAACCAGTTTATGATCTTGCTCATTGTGCATGGAAGGTAAAAGAGAGAGGGTGGAGTTAGGTATGGGAATCACCACCTCTGCAATGTGGGATATACCTGCCCTTGGTCAGATAGATGTCTCCTAGGCAAAGACTTCCTCTCCCTTGGACACTGCTGGGATGGCTCAGCTGAAATTTGCCTCTGGTGTTCTCTCTTCTCTGAGCTTGCAAGGATGGACAGCCCTCTATCTGATTGGTACATTATATTCCATTATGATCAAGCATTATTCTCTAAGAGCAATCCATGTTATTTAATCCTAATAATAAAATCAATAATTACAGTAGTACTGTTTATTTAGGGTTTATGATGCGCTAGGCACAGTTCCAAGTCCTTTAAATACATTGACTCATTTAATCCTCTTTAAAGTGGCTTTCTCTATCTTCATCTTTGTCCATCATGTATTGGTTTGACAGCTCGTCTATTTGAGGGAGCGAACATTTATTTTAGTTACACATTCTTAGAGTGGCCCTCAGTATAAGCATAATATATGGAAACACAATTAAAATACATTAAGAATTCTAAGTAGAAGTGATTCATTTTGATTAGGTCAATAAGGGAAACTTCTCATGGAGGAGGAGAAGGGGCTTTAAAGCATGAGTAGAATTTTTATGGACAGAAATAGGAATTTCCCTACTCTAAAAAAATAAATGACAGTTTTCCTGCTTAAAAGGTTAAGTTTCACTTAACTGGAAAATTTGCTTCCATGAAATACCTATTTCCTCAATAATGCCTGACACATAAAATGTATTTTATAAAAAATTTGCCATTGAGGGTAGGGGTAGGGAGAAAATATGGATATTTTCCTGTAAAATTCTTATTGTCTGATTAAATTAAATGGAAATAAAACAAAACTGTCATTGGCCTTTTCTCTCTAATTGTGTTTCTCACACACTTGCACAATTTATATCTTAATGAAAATAAGGCTCACGGGATGCTTTTAAAGTCCAGGAGGGGAAATTAGAATGCATTCCCCTTGATTGCAACATTTGCTATTTTAGAGGGAAAAAGCATCAGTGGTCACTTATAAATTGTGATTCTGACCTACATTGCAGAGCTAGCACATTTCCCTGGGAAACTGATCAATAACACACTGTTAAAAGAGGACCTTGCTAATAGCCTTTTCTTAGAAAAAGCTAAGGTTGACGGTCCAGGAAACAATTTGTTCGATTTCATCTACTCTCCTGGAATTCCCAGCAGGTACAATTGCTCCCTATTTCATAGTCACAGAAGCGTTTCACTTAAAATAATAATATTGATGTTGATTGCATTTTTAATATAAAAGTTATAGATAGTGACTTCTGGATAATTATGGTAGCAGGCGTGCTGTGTCTGACACCCGTTCTCCCAGCTTCTGCTACAGTACACTGGAAAGATGCACAGAGAAGACTGAAACAGGAAGCAGAGGAGGAAACGAAAGGAAAGGCAGCGAGTCAAACTTTGCATGAAATTTCTACTAACGTTCATTGATGGGGAAGAATTGAGATTCTTATTTTTGGACTAGGTACCACCCATCCACTGTTTGTATCAGAACAGAAAAAAACCCCTCAAGGTTGATAGGGAAGAGATAGTAAGTCAACCCCTTTGTAAAGGCAGCCATCCCCTCAATCAGGATTTCCCAACTTTGGCCCTATTGACATTTGGGGCCAGAGAATTCTCTACTGTGGGGGGACGTTTGGTGTAAGGTGGGTTGTTCAGTAGCAATCTGGTTTCTACCCACTAGATGCTAATAGCTCTTCTTCCCTGGTCATGACAACCAAATATGTCTCCAGACATTGCCAAGTTCCTTGAGGGACAAAATGGTTCAGGTTGAGAAGCACAACGTAGACGACCAGCTTAGCTAGAGCCTCAAGCTTCTCTCCCCCACCTTTGGTCTCTTTTCACTTTTTATGACAGGAAGTCAAGGGGAGCAGATTGCAGTGGCCTGAAACCTGAGGTATCTTGTCCCTAAAAAAATTTTAAGAAACTCATTTGGATCAAAATTCATCTATGGTGCGAGAAGTTAAAGTAATGGTTACCTTTGAATTAGGGATGGTATTGGGGGGATGCAAAAGAGGCTTCTTCAGTGATAGAAGTGTTCCATATCTTGATCTAGGTGGTGGTTGTACATAGACAAAATTAACTGAGCTCAACTGTTAAGCTGAGTACAATTACTGTATTTAAGTTACACCTCAATTAACAATAAAAAACGAGGCTCAGGAGAAAGATACTCACTCTAAGGCATATTAAAAGGAAAAGGACAAGGACCATTTCTTTGAACACTGATAGTGAGAGTTAACCTCTGGAAATGAAAAGACACAAACACTTTAGGATGCATGTGCTTGCATCAAAGAGCTCTGTATGGGAAGGCTAATAGATTTCTACGTCGTCCATGCTGGTGGCCCCTTATCATCCCTATGAAGCAAAGGGAAAATTAGAATTAAAAGCTGGGGCTGTAATTTAACCTGTTGCCATAATCTTGGAGACATTTCAGCAAACTACAAAGATAATGGATTAGTTTAAAAAATGCAATGGATTAGTCCATCTGAGCTGTGCCAACAGTAACAGAGTGCACATGCTCAGAAAATCAAGAAGGAGAAGCTTCAGACCAGCCACTCATCTGTCTCCTTGAAAGCAAGCACTGTACTAACCAGTATTCTGCGCAGGCCTTCTACTGCACAGGTACTGTTTTCTAAGGCCGAGAGTTCTCTGTTGCCCCTCTTCCGGTGACACCAATGCTTTTACATCTAAATCTAGAAAGCAATGTCTCAGAAAATGCTGGGGCTAGAGTAGAGTGCAAGGGGCTAGTGATGGTTTGTAGGTTTGCGGAATAGAGTTCATGCAAGTAAAGCATTGTGTTCAGAGTAGTAACAGTGAGCAGGAAGTATACGTTGAATAAAGCTCGACACGAGTGTAGGGCAGTCAGAATTCTAGAATGGTCAGTGTAATAGTGGCAGATCTGGCACCTCAACTCATATATCATCTATGTAACAATGGTGTGCCCACTACATTTCACGGTACTTCCCCTAGCCCTCATTTCTAACCAGGTTTCCACCTTTAACAGAGATTTGGAGGCTGCTGCTGTTGTCCAAAGCACCAGTAAGTGTGGAGTGGTCAGTGTAGCTGCCAGTTCACAAATCTCAGCAGGTCCATATTTTAAACATGATCGTTCTGCCCAGAGTGACAGGTTTGTCCAAAACATTTAGTGTGCTGTGTATAATTGATCTGTTAGATCTGCAGTATGTCCACAATGGTCAATTTGTCCAGGCCAATGAGGTCTGTCTGTTTGGTTGTTTATTTTGCTTTTCTCTGGCATTTCTTCTAGGCATACATGAACTCGAGTATGTTTACGAGGCAAAGACGTCTGAGAACACACATGGCTGGGCTTTGGTATGTGGCCTTCTGCATGCCACTTTAGGACATGGGTTTCCACTGGCCCAGGACTGTTCCTCTGGCTTGTCTGTTCAATCCCTTTAATAGCTATCTCCTCTTCTAAAGAAGGGGGAATCAACCTTGCCTTGCTCTGTCCCAGCTCTTAGCTGCTTCTCACCAGGGATATTCTACCGAGATGAGACAGACTGGCTGTGCCTTGCCCAAACCCCAGCCTGGGACCCAGGAAGCCTGGGCAGCAGGAGATCTTTTCCCTTGTCCTTTCCCAATGTCACTCTCATCTAGTACTGTCATGGATTAAGGGACTCCCCATCAGTGGCCTCAATGTATTCCTCTCCCACTTTCCCACTGTGTATAGTAAGAGCCATTTTTCACTGGTTCACTTATTTAATAGTTCATGCATTCATTTAGCAAGCATTCATTATTTATTATTTGGCATCTACTGTGTTCCAGGCATTACTTTATGAGTGAGGGCTACAGCAGTATATGAGACAAACAGGATCCTTATTCTCATGGAGCTTATTTTCTAGTGGACAAAACAGACTAAGCGAATAAACAATTAAACCAGCATATAATAGGAGTTGGTAATTGCTGCGACGTAAATAAGACCAGGACATGTGATATTGATGAGGGTGAAGTGTGGGTACTTAGAAGATGTAGCTTTCTCCCTACAGAAATGGAAATGTCAAAGACTTAGGAAAATCTTAAAATAGGCCCAAGATTATTAACTGCAGTGGATACTTGATTGCCTATGGGCTTCCATTTTCTCCTGTTCCTTCCTAAACAAACCACTTCCCAAGTGTCCATGTTTCTCTGGGAAGGCTGAGTGAACCAGCTTCAGTGGTTGGCCCCGATTAATATCACCCATTCATAGTAACATCATCCCCTTGCCAGTGATGGTCTAAGAATCTGGTCCTGAGCCAATCAGCACATAGTACTTTCCTTTCACTAGAGATCTGTTCAGGGATGGGCTTACGATCCAGTTTGAGCCAGTGAGATGTACAGGGGAGTTCTCCGGAAATGTCTGGGAAGTTTTCTGCTCTTAATAGGAAAAGATGGTCTGTCTCTCCTACTAGATGTGAATGAGGAAGTAAGCAGACAGTTGTTCTTGGCAGGTGGCCTATGGCCATGAAGGAAATACTCCTGAGAGGAAATCTTACACTCAGCATAGCTGAGTGTAGAGGAGGAAGTTATCTGGTTCTTGAGGACATTAGTGAACCTCGAAGCCAGCCTATCTTGAAAGCCTGCTCTTCAGCACTCATCATTTCTGTGTAGGTCACAGCTTCTGTTTACGCACAGAACAGGCCATGAGAGCCCCTAGGAGCAGTCCTCAGCCAATGATGGATGGGAGATGATGGATAACTACCCCAGCTTTGTTGTCCCTTGTTTGAGACAACTCTGAGCATTCTATGTAATAGAGAAGCCCTCTCCAAGTAGGGAACATTTACGCTGAGCTGTGAATGACAACAAGAAGCCATCAGTGAGAAGAGTACTCACAGCTGAGACACTAGGTTGGCAAAGACTCTAGTGTGGGATTTGTTTTGGCATATTCTAGAATCAGAAAAAAGGAAGGCAAGTATGGCTGGGTCCTGGTTAACAGACAGCTGGGGTTCTAGAATCAGGCAGTCTGGCTAAGTCCTCCTCCTCATCTTGCTTGCAGTTTGGTCTTGAGCAAGTTACTTGACCTTTTTGAGTTTTAGTTTCCTCATCTTTAAATGGGCTTAATAATAGCACCTGCATGACAGCATTGTAATGAGAATCAAATGAGCTCATGAATGTGAAATGTTTATCACAGTCCCTGGCCCAGAGTAGTTACACTTGAATCTAGATTAGGTTTGCTTGCCTAATGTTCATTTTGCCATGGGTTTTACATCTTTTTGGGGTCATTGTCAGAATAAAATCACACCCAGCTGAACCTTGGGACCACAGAATGCAATCCACTGTGCTGGTAAACCCCGAGGAACGATAACTAAGCGTTTTAGATAGAGAGATTATCTGGATCCATTTAGAGCTCTAGTTGCCCCAGAGTTTTCCTTCCTGCCAGGAAATCTGGAAGTATGCCTTAAAAGCTTGCAAATGTGAGATCAGTGTCTCATGTGAGCAAGAACACATCGCCTCTCCTGCAGCAGCGTCGACTATGAGCTATCAAAAGATAATCTGTCAAAATCCATAAAGACTGTGGCTCACGATAAACATGTTGGCCAATTTGTCCATCAGATAAAATTAAAAACCTACTACAGATATGCTATTGAGAAAAACTGGAAGTGCTAATATGGTTCCACTGGGACACACATAATTTATTGCCCAATGGACCTTGACACGTGTATTGTGGGCTGCTTCAAAGCCTGTCTCTGGACATGCACTCTAATGGATATCATTACTTTAGGAAAGATTCTGAAGTAACCCTTATGTCAAGGGCCATCAAAAATACTCCTGCCTCTTTAGGCCATGTTCAGCTTCCAAGGAAGCTACTGCAAAATTGCATATGTTAATTGCCCGGATGAGTATGTGCAGTAATTCCAAAGCTTACCTGCAAGAGAGAGGAATTCCACCCAGAGCCCTTTATCAGTGTGCTATCATGAGTCCACAGGGACAGCCATTGGATTTAATAACATATATTTGCTTACAACAAGGTCCGAGAAAATGTATTTCAACTCACCTGCCAGTAGTGATATTTTCTTTAGAGCACCCTGTCAGAGAAGTCTAGTAAACTAATAGAAACTGCTAAGTAATATTTATCTAGGGCAAGTAATATTTTTCTGACCTCTAGTAAGCTCTTAAAGTAATCAAGCCTCTCCACATTTGGTCAAAAGCGATTAAGTGACCATTTCTGTCTACCATCATGTACTAATTTTCTATAATTATGTGCTATTAAAAGTGAAATGAAGAGATAGAGGAGGATACAATTCCTAGCTCTGTCATTACTCATTCTTTAACCTTATTAATAATAATAGTAATAATGAGAGTTAATATTTATGACAGCTTACCAGGGCCCAGGCAATATGCTTAGCACTTAACTTATACCCATCTCATTAGATATTTGCAAAAAAATCTTGGGAAGGGGATGTATTATCATTATATCTTTTTAAGAGTTGAGAAATAGAGACTTTCAAAGATTAAGATACTTGTCCAGGGTCACACTCTTAGTAGATGACTTGATTGCATTTTTAACTTGGGCTCCCTGGCTTCGCAGATCGTGTATTCACAGTATATTCTGCCTCCTCTGGGGCCTAATTTACACATCTATATTTGTCTTCCTCTCCTAGGTAACTGGGGAGTCCAGGGTTCAGCCCAGACCGAGTTTCTAGACTCAGTGTGGGAATGAGTGGGACTGGCTCACAGCTGAGGGC